>NW_020174638.1:0-39209 GCF_003031525.2 Neophocaena asiaeorientalis asiaeorientalis | reverse complement strand
AGTGATGTAAGTCAGAGAAACACAAATATATGATATTACTTATGTGGAATCTAAAAAATAATACAACCCAATCTATATAAAAAACAGAAACAGTTTCACAGACATAGAAAACAAAGTTATGGTTACCAATGGGAAAAGGGAGGGGAGAAGGATAAATTAGAACTATGGGATTAATAAATACAAACTACTATACATAAAATAGATAAGCAAAATAGATTTACTGTATAGCCCAGGGTACTATATTCAATATCTTGTAATAACTTATAATGGAAAATAATCTGAAATATACATATATATATATATATATATATGGATCACTTTGCTGTACATCTGAAACTAACACAATTGTGTAAATCAACTATATTTCAACTAAAAAAAAGTAATAGACTTTATGACAGGATGGTGTGTACAATGGCCATAGGATAAGTGAAGGGCTGTTAGAGAAAAAAGACTTGCTATGCTGCTCATGTAACAATTTAAACCCAAAAGGTGTTACATGAATCGTTATAGTGTAAAGCTAGTTAGTATTCAACAATGGACTAGAACTTGATTCTCCTGACAATACGCTATTCTCACTAAAAATGTAATAAAGATGAAACAGATAGGATATCAAGTTACAACAGGCCAAAGAAACTCAACGTGAAGCAGTTTTTCCTTGGGATAGAAGTTATCCGACAACAAAATATCACAGAGGAACGTGTTCAAAGGGGGCTTTCCTGGTGGCATAGTGGTTAAGAATCCACCTGCCAATGCAGGGGACACAGGTTTGATCCCTGGTCCAGGAAGATCCTACATGTCATGTAGCAACTAAGCCCATGTGCCACAACTACAGAGACTACACTCTAGAGCCCGTGCACCACAACTACTGAAGCCCACACGCCTAGAGCCCATGTTCCACAAGAGAAGGCACCTCAATGAGAAGTCCACACACTGAAATAAAGAGTAGCCCCCGCTTGCCACAACTAGAGAAAGCCCACATGTATCAACAAAGACAAAACGCACCCAAAAAAAAAAAAAAAAAAAATCAAGGAAATGCTTTGGCCATCTGGCCAGAGACATGAATGAAGAATTTCTGCCCCAACTGAGTTTGAACTAGATACTATTAGCTACTGTAGGGGAGCAAACTTGTCATCCAAAAATGTCTCTTTGACATGTGGATTATTTTGAGTTGAAAAAAATCAAGGCCCAAAAGTCTCAGGAAGAAACTTTGATCTTCACCCTAACTGACTAAGGAATATAGATAGATGAACTGTTCCAGGAAAGGAGCTATCACCATAGATGACTATAGTATGAACTGAGTGTAGTAGACAGGAAGGAACATAAGAAAGTCTGTTAAAATTCCTCTCTATGTCCCATTGTCTCGGTATGACCCAGCAAAATTTTGTTTACAAACATTTGATTTTGTATCTCCATGTCAATTTCCTTCCTCCGTTTTGAGTTCCCGAAACACTACCCCCAACCTCCTCTTTTGGCTTTAAATGAAGATGGCATATAAGGTGAGGATTTCAGCCATTTTGGAGAGTTACTCAGTTTTTCTGGGTCTCTCTCATGTATGCATGTTATTAAATTTTGTTTGACCCTCTCCTGTCTAATGTTAATTTAATTCTTAGACCAGCCAGATGAACTAGAAAAGTAGAGGATAACTTCTTCCTCTCCAACACTACCCTTCCTTATTCAATATTATAGAATCTTACCCCTTCTTAGGGTACATATGCACTACATATGCACAAGCAGAATTTTGTCTTCTCAACAGCTTCCTGTAGAAAGCACTCTTACAGGTCTTCTTTACTTCTTGTCATCCCATACCTGGGCTTTCTCTAATAGTATTTGTGAAAAAGCAGAAATTATAGGTCATATCAGATTTGACTGAAGATTTTAGATTGAGCCTCTTAAAAATAAACTACTAAATCTTTGATGTTATTTTGAAAATTTAATGTCCTATTGTCTACTACAAACTGGCACTTGCCCATTGGCGCTTGCCATCTACCTCTACAAGGATTAAATCATGTGCTGCTGCAGCTGCTGACTTTTAACACCCACTGAAAGGAATTCAGGATGGAGAGCAGAAATGAGGTACTCTGTGCCCTGGGAAAAACTGGCAGAACAGTTCTTCAGATAGATATTTTCAGAAGATGATTTTATGAGCCCAGTTCTTATATCTCTTCATATCTAGAAAAGCACTAAAATCCTTCATGGTGACATCTGCTCCTCATGACTAGCAGTAACCTTCACAAGACTAGCAGAAAACTTCTGCAAAAAATATGTGCTTGATTTCATGTACTCCCCCTTCACCAAAATCACATATATACTGACATTTCCCCCTGCTTCTTTGGAGCAGTTTCTCAGAGATATCTGAGACGCTGTCTCCCAGGTTATAGTCCTAATTTTGCCCCAAATAAAACTTAACTCACAGCTCTCACGTTGTGATTTTTTTCAAGTCAAAACACTACAAAGGTAATTCATCCTATCTATGAATATGTTCACACATGCATCTCAAGATGTGTGGATATTTGTATGGCAAAGCTGTCAATAGTTCACAGGCTGGAGGCAGACAGACCACTTTCTTTGGATCTGGATTTTTTTGTGGCTCTGCTTTCCACTAGCTAAGCACAGATTTCAGTGCCCTCCCTTGGTAAATAAGATGCCATTGTTTGTCTCAGAGAACTGATGAGAGGATTTTAAAAAACACTTTATGTAAATATCTTAAAATGTCTGAAAAGTACTAAGAACTCAAATGGTTAGGATAATTTTTATTATCACTCAGGAAAAAAAGATAAAATCCAGCTGAGCCTCCATGTGATCCAGTAACTTAGCAAGGTACTCAGAGTTTCAGCAACAAGGAGTGAGAGTCTACACTCTAAATTCTGGATTTCCCTTAGTTTTTAACTATGCCCAACCCTTTCTGGTTACAGGAATCTTTCCTGCCTTCCTTAGAATCATGGCTACAGATATTTCTCCAAATATCTACACGGCTTGTACTTTTACCTCTTTTAGGGCTTTAATCAAATGTTATCTTCTCTAAGAGACTTTCCCTGATGACTACCCCATTCTAAACTTCGGGTCTCTCCTTAGCACTTACCATAATCCAATATGATTTATATTATTCTTTTCTTTTTTCCTTACTGTCTATTTCTTATCACCCTTATCCCCTCCCCTCACCACACAAACCTAATTAGAACATAAACTATGTAGGGTGGGGATTTTCTTTTTTCTATTCTGTTTACTGCTGCTATATCCCAAGCTTGACATATAGTATATGCTCAATAAATACTTATTGACTAAAAAAATATCTATTTTAGGGAAAGAAAGCTATAGCTATGCAGCTCAAGTAGAAGGACATCTCATAGCCACCTTAACTGAACTGTAGAAATCAGAGTCAGCAATTTGGAGACTGCCCTACTTCTGCCACTATCCTGTATATGTAGGTTTCACTATTTTAAGCTCTTTATAAGGAAGAAATAATATAATCTCAGAATCCAAATAATGTGAAGCTGTAAGTAAAACAATACAAAGCAGAGGAAATGAATAGAAGTTAGATATGATCAGAAAAAAGGAACCTTTCTAGGAATGCCAACAACACTCTAAAGTAAGACTATGTTTAATTGTCCTTCATCTCAGCTCATTTTTATTGAATTGGCTTCACATTAAAAATGATAAAAATGATGCTCACTATTGCAGGATTTTGCAAATATCATTTTATTCACTAAAGCCAAATAGGAAATGAGGTTTGGATTTATACGAAATTCAATCATTTTCAAAAAACCCATTTTCTCCCCTTTCCTTTATGTCTAGTGCAGTCTGAAAAAAGCTAAGGCATATTGATAAGACTGACAGAGTTCTTAGACAAAGTGGGGACGGGGGACAGAATAAAACTTTGTGGCAAGAGGTGAGGAGGCAGCAATTCTGAATGATGATTCCAACCACAATTCCAATTATGATTAAATTATGCTGAAAATAATATGTATGTATATTTAGGCTGAATAACTGCATGCTTTAAATTGTGTGCCTTAAAGCAGAATTCAATTTAATTTCCTATAAAAAGCTAGTCTTTTAAAAATATAAGATATGTATGTATTGAGTATGCTCAAGACTGGCTATATCAAAGCCTCTTACAGTTTCTGAACTAGTTAAACATTAACATTTACAAGGGAGTCAATTTCTTGTAAAGGAATTTATTCATAGACACAGAAGAAAAGAAAATGTCAGCAAACTGTTGTCACCATAACCCCTGTTCATAGCCCTTCATGAGAGGACAAACTAATATGTTATTGCTTGTATCATATAGATTCGTGTGAAGGAATACATTTTTCACTGGTAATTGTGGTCAAATTAGAAATAAAAGAGGGAGAAGAAATTTAAAATTAAATATACTCAGGGAATATGTAAGCATGATTACAAAACATGATATATTGGTGTTTGAACAAGAACCACAAAACTAAGAATGATAAATAATTTAAGACATTTTGGTGTTACATCTTAAAAAGAGCCTTAAGGCACAAAACAATAAGGGACAATGCACAGTTCTGGATAGGATCCTGGTTTAGACAAATTACTATGAAGGATATTTTAGGAATCACTGGGACATTTTGAAATGAGTCTGAATTTTAGATAAAAGAAATATTTACTGAAGTGGAAAGATGGAAATTATTAGCTGAAAAAGTTGTTATAAAACAGTATGTACAGTGTGCTTTAATTTTTGCATAAAAATACATAAACAACTTGGAGCCAACATTCCCCCTGTCCACCAGGACTGACACTAAGAAATGGGTGGCTGGGTTGTCATCTGACCGGGAAGGCAAGGGCATTAAATTCTATCAATTATGCAATCCCTTCCCTTTCTCTTCAATAATTAAGCACGAACCATTGGAGAGTCCAACACATAAGTCACACTTCTATAAGTTAGAAATAGCAATTTACTACTCTAAGGTAACTTTAAAAATTCAGATATTTATAGTATCTGTTAAAACATGCCAAGGGGGTGGTGAGTAGCATAGTGTAGAAAGAAGAGGGGACTGAGGTGTAAAAGAGGGACTTGCAGAGAAGCACCATGCTTTGTTCTTACTCTCCATAGTGCCTAACCCCTAGAAAGTGCTCAACAAATGTTGAAAGAAAAAAATAAGTGGATGTGAAAATAATTTTTTCTTCTACCTTTCTTTTTTCTATAGTATTAATTCCATTAAGAGATTAATTACCTACAACCTTGGAAGATATGGGAGGTTGCAAAGAGCCTGAGAAAATGAGATTCAGAATAAGCACATGCAAGGTAAAAACAGAGATTATGACAAGGTAAAGTTTTGTGGAAGAAACCAGCATAGGGGAAAAATTCCCAGTGTCCTCTGACCAAAAACTAGATGACCAATTCAGCTTGCTAGTTGGCTGGAGCTGATGACTAACTTGCTAACTGATTGTTTTGTTTTTCACTGTAACATTAGGTTTGTAATTTCCTGAGGACTTGAAGGGCTTCCTTCCATTTACCTCTAAAAGTGATGTTTTATTTCCTTTATGCAATTCTGTAATAGACATAAAAAGCTCAAAATAATTCTTAGCCCTAAATAATTGGCTGAATTTTTAACTCTGCCAACAATATTAGGAGCAGATTGATCTGGAAAAAAATTTGGAAGATAGATCCCAACTCTGGAATTTGTTTGATGTATTGCTGAGGAATAAAATTACCAACAATTGGAATACGTAGAGGTATGAAGAAATATTCTGAAAACTGAAAATTCTTTTGATAATTGTCTGATTTGAAGGGAGACTAAGTATGTGAACAAAAAAGGAACAGGATATCCCAAACCCACCCTGTCATATTTTGAGTAGTAGACACATTTTACAATATGGTGAAGTTTATAGAGCCCCTCCTCAGGATAATGTTTTTAAACACATAAAATAAAGGAGATGAATTTGCAAAGGAAACCAATTATATTGAAATAATTTATCATAGTATTAATAAATGTGATGCAGTAATGTAAATGCTTCTTTAACATATTAAATAAGATTAACCAGAAGGAAAAATAACTGCTGTAATTTCAAAGTAGTGATAATCATTAGCAATACCTTGGGTTCTCTGCATAACTTGCAGATGATTTGAAAACTGTTTCCTATTGGTGACAAAGTCATATGTACTGTTAGTAGTGCTGCAGTTGGTTGACTGTATTTATTATGGAACAAATAACAACTGTCAATTAGAGGTTAGTTAAAAATAAATATGTTCTCTTTTTGTTCCATTCAAATACATAGACCCAGTAAATTGAGAACCCGTGATCTAGTTGCATTTATTTAGACCCATCCAGGGATAATACTATAGGTTAGAGTGTAAATAAAAATATGAGACTCTAATAATTCAGATTTCTTAAATAAAATTAAGACTGACTGCAAGGCAGATTTTAAGAAAAGGATCTTTAGGAATTTTTAAAATATTTACTTTCAGAGGAACTGAGCCATTAAAGCAAGTCTCTAGATTAGAAATTCTCATTCTTCAAAAATGCAATGGAATAAATTTTACATGATCTCTATCATTCAGATGGAGGAATCCAGAAAAGTATTGAGAAAAATATTTTTATTTGAAGTGATATAAACCACAAGAAAATCTAATATTCTTATTATTTTCTACATTAAGTTGCTTCAGAGGCATTTTTTGTACAAGTGTAACAAGAAAACATTAATTACAAGATCTTTCACAGTGTCTAAGGGGTTCTAAAACTGGCTATATATGAAAAATAAGCTGATAAATATAAAACTGGCTTGTAATTGCAGGAAGCATGTGGACTGCTATAGCAATACTCAGATCTGTGGGCAGACATTTGACTGGATTACTGCTGTATTTCTCATAGCCATTATCATTCTATAAAAGGGTTGCTCTGGTGATTTCCAACTGAATATATTCATTATGTTGGAAAAATTTACTACCTAATAGCTGATGCACTTAATGGACACTGTGGTAAATAGGCAAATCATATTTTTCTATTAATATGATAAACAAAAAGACAGCTTCTCTTAACCCCTGCTGCATTCACTCCAGTTAAAAGTACACCCTGTGTGACCTGAGAACAAACATGATTTTTTAGGTCAGCCCATGATTTTCATTTCTAAAATGGCACTTTATTGTTGGTATCTAAAACAGCCCTTGGCACTCAGGGACTAATTTTATTGAGTTGAAATAAAATCATCACCCCTGTAATTTCATTTCTGCTTTGATATAAACGAAGAATTTAGAGGACAATATCAGGTTTTGTCCTATGTGAAGAAAAGGAAATTGTGCTTATAGTTTTCCTTTGCATTCTTAAATTTTCAGATCTTTGTGAATAAATGATACTCTATTGATTACCAATTCCTGCTACCTCATTATGTCTATTTGACAGTGTGATGATATGCCTTCTTAAATATAGCCATGGAAAATTATTTCCCAGTTAAAGAAAACCTCTAAAGGAAACAAGCAATGTGAATCATTGCTATAAATATTATTTCCTTTCTATGTCTATTCATTTGACACACATTTTTGAGAATTATTCTGGGTAATAATTTGCTCTAGCTGTAGGGATATATGGAATTTACATTTTAGAAGAAACAAATATATCTAAGTATTACCTTGGTTACTTTATGAGGAATAGGCTGTCCGCGGGCTTTTATTTGTTTTTGTCCTACGAAAGCAAGGAGGTTGCTTTGTTGGTGGAAACAAGTCAAACCCAGTTGGGATTAAAGAGGTGCTGATAACTGGTTATATTTCCAAGTTAACCGAAATAACACTAAGGATCATTTAGAACAAGGTGAATTTAGGGAATGTATGGAAGTTGCACAACCATGCAGACTGGATCCAACACAAATCAAAGCTTAGAGTGTACTTGAATCTCTCTTCTTTTTGTCTTCTAAACTTTCAAAACAGTAGTTATTTCAAAACAAGTTAATTATCACCTTGACAATTGTAATATCCCTTATATTCCTAAATTCCACTGAAGCTGCTTTTACAAATGTCATCTCAATTTCCAAACCAAATTATAGATTTTTACTGGCTTCTCAAGTTGACCGCTGACCTGACCACCATGACACTATGTAGCCTGGTTCTTTATAAATCTCTCTGATGACTGTCTCACTCATAGGCTCACTCATAGGCTCACCTATATTTTAATAAAATAATAAACATAAAACACTAAATGCTGGTGTTCTCCATGGTTCTGCTATTGGCAACAGCTTCTCTCACTATACAGTTTCCCAGAGAAGCCATAGTCTATGGAGTCAGATTTCCTGAGCTTCTTTCTGAGATCCAACCCTAGCTAGCTTTGAGACATTGGGCCAGTTCCTCTCTTGACACCAATTCTCACTTTACTGGTCTGTAAAATGGGGATTTTACTAGCATTTACTCCATATATTTGTTGAGTCTTAAATGAGATAATTCATTTAAAGGACTTTGGAAAGAGCCTAGCCTCCTGTAATTGCTTAATAACTTGCACCTATCTTAAACATCAGCAGATTGTTTAACTATTAAATTTTTGAATCTTAAAACTGTATTTCTAAGCCATAGCTTTTGCCCAAGTTTCAGATTTGTATATTCGTCTGTCAATAGAGTCATGTATTGGGTAGCCCACAAGCCCTATACTCTCAATATGTCAAAATTAACTCATCATTTTCTCTTCAAGGTTTTTTTCGTCTCATTATAATCTCATTCTCAATTGATAGATATGTCTAAGCCAGAAAACTTATTTATCCTTGACTTCCTCCTTTCAGTCATGCCCCATGTGTAGTCAGTATTCTATTGATTTTACCTCTTAAATGTAATCTTTTTCATTCTGTTATCTATTATCACCCGTGTTCTAGCCCAGGGACTCATCACTTGGGATAATATTAGAATAATCTTCTATCTACTATCCCTATTCCTCTTCTTAGAGTTATCTTACTAAAATATCAAGTCAACTGTGTCATCTCTCACTTCTCATTCCCTAAGAGCTCTCCATGGCCCAAAGATAAAGCCAGTGTCTTAACAGCAATTTACTACAACCACAGGGATTAGCTGCTGTTTACACTCCCAGTTTGATTCCCTAATATCTGCTGCTTCAAACTTTTCACTTTAGCAACATCAAAGGAATGTTTATTCATGCTGTTTTTCTTTTCTTCAAGGGCCCCACCCCTGCCCCTACAAACATGCACACACACACACACACTCACTCTCAAACTTAAACACAATTTCAATGTACTGTTTAACACTTAGCTTAGTCATTCAGTCTTCTCTGGCCTTCATGCTGGGTTAAATGCCACTTCTCTGTCAATCTCTCTACCATTGCATAGTCATATTTTATTATTTTTATAAGTCAAGGACATTTTCCTCACCTAAACCATGAGCTTCTTTATGGCAGAACCATGTATTCATCTTTTTTTCTCTGACACCTAGTATCTAGGTGGAATCTAGGGGATTAGTTAAATATTAGTTGATAGAATAATGTAATGATTAGGAAAGTTCCCCAGTATCTCTTAAGATGAAATTCTCTAGAATAATTCTTCTAAAGTGACAATTTAATTGTACTTCTAAACTTTAATGGCTCTACATTGACTATAAGACAGTGCCTCTTAAATTGGGGATTACAGATCCTTGCTATCAGGGAATGAATTTTCTCTATGGATTTTCTTCTTAATTATATAAATTCATTAAAATAACAATTAATAAATCAATATAATCATATTCTGGATCATTCTGGATGGCCACTTTGTAATCTAGACTTGCCACTTGGTTTTAGTTCATATGCTTACACTTTTATTACAATGGTGGTACTTCAAGTGTTCACTTACAGAGTTCCCACTCAGATTTTAATTCAACTGGAGTCAATGTCTGTGAAACAATAGGAATATGTTTTTGGAAATACACAAGATCTTAAATTTGAGAAATAATGCTATAAGTTAAAATCCATTGTCTTACAATTAAAGCACTCTATTGATTTGAATATAATTTTGTAGGCTAAACATAAATATTACCCACTAAACATACCTTAACCATGTCTTTTTTTTTACTTCAAATCCATGCTTTCAATTAAGCCATTATCCATCTATCTAACTACATCTACATGTACATCTACATCCATGCCATTAAAAGGTACTCCACCTGCCGTTTCTGCCTTTATGTATTCTATTTATTATTCATTATCTCACTCACATGCTATGTTGTCTATAAAATCTTCCTTAATTGTAGTAAGTTAAATTTAACTAGTTCTACCCTCTTTCCCCCTTTTTTCTTACTTTCCACACAATTTGTAATAACATGTAAATGTACCTGTCTAATATCTTTCTTTTTTTAAGCCAAAGTTTGAGGTTGGTGGGAATACAAATATTATTTATTCAAGTGAATAAAGAAGATAAACCACTTTGATTACTGTTAAACTACCTGTATATGTACAAATGGTTGAAGGCATTTTCTCAGCATCCTAGAAAGTTGTATTGACTAGCATTAACTCAAGGAAGGCAGAGAGAAATAAAAACAAAAACAGAAAAATATTCATTTAAATTGAAATAAGTTGTCATTCCATGACTTATTTTAAATGCTTAGAAAAGATAAAAGTGGGACAAGATGGAGTTTTTGATGATAAAATTCACTAAAATGTAATACTTCTTAATAAATAAATATATTTGAATTTTTATTGTGATGATTATAGAATATAACAATTCTGATTAAATTGTAGTAAGAGTGAAATGTAGCCAATTACCTCATTGAGCATTAGAATTTGATGCTCTGATTTTGAATTTTTTAAAGGGTCCTTGTTGAGACCATTGGTCTTTTAGAACTTTATTGTGAAAAGCATTTTTGTGTTAAAACACATCATATAAACCCAGAAGAAAAATTGCCCCAGAAATCATATTGTTCTAGTGTTCTTTAAAAGTTTTATGTAGATCTGCCTGTAATCTAATGATTCCAAGTACTATTTTCCACCTGAAATTGTGTCTCTTTATTGAATTCCCACGTTATCCTAAGTGAAATGTGTATTGCTTGGGAATAGGATGTAAAGAGAGATTCATCACCTCCAAAATAGTCTTTACTTAGAAATACTGCAGTCAGGGGAATAAGCTATTCACCAATAATAAATGCATTTAACATTCTTCTGAAAAGGCCATGCATTACTCTCGTGTGGATGTATTTCTGGTGTATCCGTGGGGAGGAAGGCGATCTCCGCATCTTACTCTTCCGCCATCTTCAAGGTCCCCCTAATAAATGTTTTTTATGTGTTCATTATATATTCTGGTATATGACTTTATGGTGAGTTGAGATTTCTGGAGTTAGGAAGATGCCAGATTTACCTTTGCCTTAATCTACATTTCTTCAACAAAATTTAGGATTGGATCCCACTGATTTCTGTTCTGAAATTTTGAACCACCTTATGAAGGTATCCATCCAATAATTTAACAGGTTTTATTGATTGAATGTTAGGGAAGTCATGAAATCTTATGTCTCCTTCCAGTGTTGCCACTGCTTAGCTTGTACATCCTTAAGAAAATCCTTTAGCCTCCCTGGACACAAATTATTTCATCTGTAAAACATGCAGTTGAAGTTTTAAGGTGCTTTTCATTTTAAGACATTGGAATTCTGTACTGAGGATGTGGCACCTGGGTGAGGCCTCAGTCCTCCCTTGTGATTTCCACCAATTCAAATCCCAGATTTTGTGGGCCCCTGATAGACATTTCCATCATCATTCCCATGGCTCATTTTTCATTTTTAATAAAACTCACCTGGTAGTCTGTTTGGTAACAAAAAGAAAGAATTCTCTAATTTTTTTGATTTTGCAAAAGTGTTCATTATTTGTTAATGTTCTAAACTGTCATTTAAGAATTGTATTATTTTCATTTTAATACTTCCAAAAAATCTATACCCTAAACAAAGGAAAATAATGAGTAAAAATTGAACTTTAAAAGATTTGGATTAGATTCCTGATTGGAACATAAAAACTCTCCAACAAAGTTTAAAATCAATTTCAAAAATGAAGTAAATGACTTTTATCAAATGTGTCAATGGCTTAGGGTTGCCAATGTCCCTAAATCATTCTTTACCCAAACGGAAAGGTCTTGGGTGGGTCTTGAGTTTTATCTCCCTGCATATAAGCCAGAGGTTGGCTACTTCTTCAACTCTGAGGGTCACCAATGGAGCCAAGCAAGTGAGTCAATATTGGTCAACAGTCTTATCAGATTGAAAGCATAGACACTGTGCTCTTGACAGCTGGCTGGGAGCAAAAGTTCCAGACACACATTCGGTGACTCTTATTTTAAATCACCCTTTCCCCCTGATAGATGTTATAATATAATGATTCCATAATCACATTTATAAAATATATCATTTTTACTCAAATCTACTAATATTTACTGAAAACATTTTAAAAGAAAGGCATGATTCAAGCCATAAAAGATTAGATCTTTATGGCTTGACTTGAATCTGCTCTTTTATGATTTAATTTTCCTGCTCTTGTTTTTACTCTTAAATATGTAACCATTGCCAGAGCCATCTCGAGTATGTCCCCAGTTCTTTCCTTTTAAAAACAATCACAGATTTCTAATTCTTTCTCAAGAATGTCCATTATCTTGACTGCCACTCACTAAGTTATCTGTATCATATTTAACTTAGGATGCCTTTGTCTAATTAGTGCTTTCTATGCCACTCTGTTCTCTCTTTGCATGACAGACTTTTTTTTCGTTTTTATGCACCCAGTTGATACTACATCACTAACCCATATTTAAGCATGTAGTTATTCCATTCTGTTATAAGATTAATATTTATCAAAAGTGTAGTAACTTTTTACACTACTGCTCTACAATAAGTAGGCTGTTGAAGAGGATATTTAAACTAATGATCCTGGTGCTGTGGAGCTCATAAATTTATTGATTTTCATGGGGAGAAAGGGTGGCTTATCAAAGTCTCTGGGGGCATTATGCAATTTTAAAATGAAATTCAATATTATAATATAATATTTATTTTGAATAGAATGTTAAGAATCATGATTCTCATAAACTCCAAAAAATAAGGCTTCTGCCACTGAAGATTGTAGACTATACTCTAAGATATATAGAGATATATAGAACATATTGAGAAGAAAGGAATGTGATATTTTTATTCATAACTGGGATATAGCTGACCATATTAAAGAATTCACTCTTCTGTGTTATGAAACACAATATATGTAATTACTCATAACTTTCTTTTTTTTATTAACCTGTAGTTGATTTACAGTATTATCTCAGGTATAGAGCATAATGATTCAATATTTTTATAGATAATACTCCGTTTAAAGTTATTTTAAAAAGATGGTAAAAAAAATAAAAAAAAATAAAAAAAAAAAGATGGTTACATTTTCCTATGCTGTATAATATGTCCTTGTCGCTTATCTATTTTATACATACTAGTTTGTATCTCTTAATCCCATACCACTATCTTGCCCCTCCCTTCTTCCCTCTCCTCACTAGTAATCAGCAGTTTGTTTTCCATATCCATGAGGCTGTTTTTGTTTTGTTATATACATTTGTGTGTTTTATATTTTGGATTCCACATATAAGTGATAACATACAGTATTTGTCTACTTATTTCACTAAGCATAGTACTCTCTAGGTCCACCACGTTGTTGTAAATGGCAGGTTTTTATTCTTTTTTTATGGCTAAGAAATATTACAGCCATATACAGAAATATTCCACATATATATGTATATACCTCACATCTTCTTTATCTGTTCATCTGTTGATGGACACGGGTTGCTTCCATATCTTGGCTGTTGTAAATAATGCTGCTATGTCTATGGGGGTCCATGTATCTTTTCGAATTGGTGTTTATATATGTATACACACAGGGATGTAATTGTTGGATCATATAGTAGTTCTATTTTTAGATTTTTGAGGAACCTCCATACTGTTTCCCATAGTGGTTGCACCAGTTTACATTCCCACCAACAGTGTACAAGTGGTTCCCTTTTATCCTCATTCTCACCAACGTTTGTTTTTTGTAGACTTTTTGATGATAACCATTCTGACAGGTGTAAGGTGATATCTCGTTGCGGTTTGGGTTTGCATTTCTCTACTAATTAGCAATACTGAGCATCTGTTATTGAATCAGATCTGACTGCTCACCACTTGAAAACCAATACATGAGAGAGAGGAATGTTGGTAGAAAAGAAATTTCCTTTTAATAAGAATACCAGCAAGCTGCGGAGATAGTGTACTCAGTGTCCCCCAAAAAAGATCTCTCAAGATTCTGCTCGGCCATGAAAGTTTTTAATGGGAAAAAGGGAAGTCATCTTAGCTAATCATTGAGATGGGGGGTCAGAGTCATCGCCATCCCCCACTGTGTGCAGACTTGTGTGCAGGCTTCTTGAGTTCTTGCGATTCTTCTTTAGGTAATATTTTGTTCACACAGTTTGTTCACAGGAGTACTGAAGGGGAAGCTAGGGAATAGGTCTGGTCATCTGTTAATTGCTTATTCTTTATTTCTACTTCTTTGACCTATGGAAAGAACCAACAGCTTAGGCAAGGTATTCCATGATGAAAAGATTTGAATGTTGTGCTAGGGCCAGAGATAAGTAGAGCATGGGGACACCTGATTTAAAAGTTAGTTAAAATGTAGCTTTGCTTAAATTGAAAAGAAAGGGGATTTCCTGCTGAAGGAAAAATTGCTTACAATAGTGGTTATGTTGTATGAATTCTGACTCTTCCACATACTACCTTTGTGATCTTGGGTAATTTACTCAAAGTTTCTGAAACTCACTATCAACGACTTTATAACAGGAATAATCATACCCATCTTATATATTTGGATAAATGAGATGATGCTTACGAAACCCTTGCAAGAGTTGTTTGCACATTGTATATATATATATTCAGTAAATACTAGCAATTACTCTTATTATCTTAAGAAAATTTCATGATATCTCTCATTGAAAAAATATAGAGGCAACTTTATACCCAAACAGTCTTTAAGCCTACAGCCTCTGTAGATGTTTCCCCTTGATGTGAGTCCAGTAGGGATAGGCAGCCATGATGAACATGGGGGCAAGTTGCTTCTGGAGAGCAAGAAGTAGGGAACAGTATTAGTCATGGGCTCAAGGTTGCAATGTATTGAAAAAATAAAACATCTTTTATAAACTGATTTTCAATGACAGTGCTATTCTTGTACATGTGACTCACATACACAAACACTGACACATCAAACCTTCTTAAAGTAATTGAGCAGTGCATCTCAAATTTCAACGTACATATAAATCACCCAGGGATGTTGTTAAATGAGATTCTAATTTAGTAGATCTGGAGTGCAGCCGTAGTGTCTGCATTTCTAACAAAATCCCCAGTGACATCAAAGTTGGACCATTCTTTGAACAGTCAGGTAATGTAGAATCTTTATTTCTTAGTCTGATAATTCACAGCTAGGCCTATCATTTCGGTAATTTTTGTGTCACTGTACATCCAAGTAATTATTTTAATCTAAAATATATACATAAGAAAGAATGTCTTAACATAACCATCAACAACATTACAACCATGCTTGTTATTCTAAACCATCAAGCATGGCAGCAAAGTGCTTGACTCTGAAACCACTACCCACTTCTTTTTTTTTTTTCATTTTAATTACCACTGTAATTTAGGTATAATAAACTGACCAGATCCTTTACTAAAAATAAAATCTTCCTGATACAGTTCCAATTAGCTTTGTTTGTGAATTGCATGTTGCCTCTTCTCATATAGCTCCAGAAAGTCCAATATTATATTTTGTGTTGTCCAGGCAGGACACATCTCAATCCTCCTAAGGACATTTGGCTTGAGATAATACTAATTTTGGGGCCAAATCCACTTACTGCATCTGGCTCTGCTTTAGATGATATACAAAACAGGAATTGTGAATCCTTTGGATGTTAGCTTCATCACTAGAGAAAATATCAACATCTGCTCCTCCATGATTGTTTGATGTTCTTTGATGGAGCATGGAAAACTGGAGAATGCAATCACCAAATCTTAAACCCAAACTAATAGTCTTCTGCTTTTCATGCTAACTAAATATTGAATGCCAGATTAATGCACACACATGATGGATTCAAAATGATCCATGCTTATTACTCCCAATTCATTTACATTACTGAGAATGTGTTGAAACATGAGATTCATAAATACCCAACTTTTTCAGTGCAAGGTAATATCAAGAAAGTGTGGGTGCCATCTGGAAAGAAAATCTTGGAGATTAGTTTGACAGGTTTATGGCACCAGACTTGTCTTATTTTCAGTAACTCATTTTATATTTAGTGCTTCACATTGGAAAGTCAAGGGTTTCGGCCTTCTATGATTTAACTCAAACAATAAGTAAGTTTGTAGTATCAAAAAGGGTAGAAAATAGGTCTGCTGATTAGAACAGTATTTTAGAGGACAAGAGGAGGTAAACAAATCTGGATACAACAAATATAAACAAGTATTTAATTCTGTTAGCAATACTCCCTGACTTAATTAATAGATAACACAATGTACTATATTCAAAAATAGTCTCCACTGGTATCCCACATTAACACAACCACCTGGGATGATTAGACATGTGTATCTAGCCTCCATCATAAGAATAAGAATAATATTTTTTTTTCAGAAGTCAGACCATGGAAAAGCAAAACTACATGAATACAATTAAATAAAAGTTTGTTTTGGACATCTGAAATATCAGAAGGCAGGAATAATGAAATAAGGAGCTTGCTTTGTTTGCTGAAGGTAATTCAAATGTAATAAGAGCTTTGTTCATTCAAAATCTATTTCCTGGTCATTACTCCTGGCAAGGCCTAGGGGACCCATGAATGCTGAGGTTCTTGCTGATGCCTGGATCAATTCATATGTGTTCAGTGCCTAGAATCCATCCTGAGTCTCTATATTATTTGAGTTTCCAAGCCTAGGTTTCAAAAATCCAAATTCTTTACTATCATCATGATTTATTTCTTCAATATCTTTGAAATGTAGTAAAATGGCTGTCAAGTGCCAACTTTTTTTTACATAATTGCCACCAATTACACTATCCCCTATTGGTTATTTCTCAACTTAATATATGATGGGGGATAGAGTTACCTTTAGACCATGACTCCTGTAAGTACATATTTCCCGGGGAGAAAACAGTTCTGGGAAACTTTCCAATAATATTTTACAATAAATGCTTATTAACTTTGATGACAGTGTCTGCAGTCTTGGGAGGAATATTATTTTTGCTGGTTTTCAGATTTAGTGTATCATAGTATTGAGTTTTACAGTGATAGCTTAGATTTACAGACAACTTGAGTCATCCTTTAGTACCCTGAATTTTGTCTCTACCAATGACTTTTAAAAGTGTAAACAGTATCTGTACCCCAAAATATATTATTGTGCAAGAAACAGCTGGACAGCTTAGACTTATGTATGTGTAATAATAAACCAGTTCTTGAGTGTCAACTATGAGCAGATACAAGCATGTTATTTAAATGTCTTCATTTAATTCTCACTTTGCAAACAGGATTGGATTTTATCTATATGTAAATATTCACCTCCATGCTCTAGGTCACACACACACACCAAGGCAGCCAACAAAATTCAGAGAACAGATGAGGGCTAAGTACAGAATTCACCTTTATTGCATCCTAATTTTTAACTTACTATTGCAAACCCATAACCTTAGAGACCTGTTTGCCAACCCCTACAGTATCTGCCTGCCCTTGGTTCATTTATCTTACTTCTCTGCACTCAGATTCTTGCTTAGTAAATCCCATTTGCCTGTGTACTTTTATGTTCCTTAGAATCCAAATTTTTTCCTCCTAGGCCAAAACATGTGCAGAAACCTTATAGTCAGTTCTACAGTACTGCCCCTGGTATTAGAGAAAGTCAATTATTCAGTGTGAAACCTGTGGACTTTGTGCTACATTTTAAATTACATCCTTTCTACAAACACAACAAAGAAACATTTTGTCTTTGTCTTTAAGTAGGTACAAAAGAAACTACAAAAAATGTGTAGTCTGTATTCTTTCAGTTGTTGATAACAATTAATCTATCTTATTTAATCATTTTTATTATTTTCTGGAGAACTTGAAGATAATCAAGCTCTTCTCACTTAGATGTAGATACACTTGACATTGAGAGACCTAACTCATCTGCTTCTAATTCGTCCTTTAATACTGAATTGTTAAGAACCCACAACCATAATTTCCATCTTGGTGTCCTACTGCCATTTCAACATTTTTTTCCTCACCAGGTATTCATCAAATACTCTTGGAGAACATGGTCTTGGATGGGACTCTGCTGTAGAACAGAAGGAATTATACTGAGTGCAGAGCTTTTCTTCATAAGAAGAAAATGGCTAATTTTTTTCCTATTTTTTTGAGGTGGTTATTCACATACACAATTAAGAAACAATTTATCAGGCTGCATTTCTCTCTTGAACATGACATTATTTTATTTCAGAAGGCATAGCAAAAGTACCATCAGAATCAGCTGAAGAACTCTTTAAAATAATGATATATCAGCCCCTGGATGATTCCACATATTTTGAGGGGTATGTATGAACTGATGCTTGTAACAACAACCAAGGTGAATCCAATGTAAAGCTAGATTTGACAGCCCAAGTGTAAATGACAAATGTCATCAGGCTTAAACCACAAATATGAACCATGGGGGAATCTCAACAGACTCAAGATCTTCTTTGCTTTTCAGGTTCAGAAATGAACTTTTATGAATGCACCATGGGAATAATAAGTCCTGAGAATAATTTACCCGGATCACCTTTTTATTTGTAAAGAAAATAATTTAAACACCAGCAGGAAAAACAAAAAATAACACACAAGGGAATGCCCGTAATGTTATCAGCTAATTTCTCAGCAGAAACTCTACAGGCCAGAAGGGAGTGGCACAATATACTTACATTGGTGAAAGGGAAGAATGTACAACCAAGAATAGTGTTCTCAGCAAAGCTTTCATTCAGATTTGATGGAGAAATCAAAAGCTTTACAGACAAGCAAAAGCTAAGAGAATTCAGCATCACCAAACTGGCTTTGAATCAAATGCTAAAGAAGCTTCTCTATGTGGGGGGAGAAAAAGAGGCCACAACTAGCAAAAAGAAAAGTACAAATGGAAAAGTTCACAGGTAAAGACAAATATACAGTAAAAGTAAAAAATCACCCACACACAAATATGAAAGCAAACCCAGCAACTGTGAGTAGAGGAGAGTACAAATGCAGGAAGTGGAACTTAAAAGACCAGCAGCTTAAAGCCACCTTGTATATATACAGAGTGCTGTATCAAAACTTCATGGGAGGGCTTCCCTGGTGGCGCAGTTGTTGAGAGTCTGCCTGCCGATGTAGGGGACAGGGGTTCATGCCCCGGTCTGGGAAGATCCCACATGCCGCAGAGTGGCTAGGCCCATGAGCCATGGCCACTGAGCCTGCACGTCTGGACCCTGTGCTCTGCAATGGCAGAGGCCACAACAGTGAGAGGCCCGCGTACCACACACAAAAAAAAAACTTCATGGGAAATGCAAACCATAAAGCTACAATAGATACACACACACAAACACACTCACACACAAAACAACTAAACACAACACTAAAGATGGTCATTAAAACACAAGAGAACAGAACAAAAGAGGAAGGAAAGAAAAAGACCTACAAAAACAAACCCAAAACAATTAAGAAAATGGCAATAGGAGCATACATATTGAAAATTACCTTAAATGTAAATGGATTAAATGTTCCAAG
The DNA here is from genome assembly GCF_003031525.2 of Neophocaena asiaeorientalis asiaeorientalis. Taxonomy (NCBI): domain Eukaryota; kingdom Metazoa; phylum Chordata; class Mammalia; order Artiodactyla; family Phocoenidae; genus Neophocaena; species Neophocaena asiaeorientalis. Next base: position 19,526 of record NW_020174638.1, on the reverse strand, counting down.
CAAAAGACACAGATTGGCTGAATGGATATAAAAACAAGACCAACTTCAGACCTAGGAAATCATACAGACTGAAAGTGAGGGAATGAAGAAAGATATTCCATGCAAATGGAAATCAAATAAAAGATGGAGTAACAATACTCACATCAGACAATACAGACTTTAAAATAAAGACTATTACAAGAGAAAAGGAAGGACACTACATAATGATCAAGGGATCAATCCAAGAAGAAGATATAACAATTGTAAATATATCTTCATCCAACATAGGAGCACCTCAATACATAAGGCAAATGCTAACAGCCATAAAAGGGGAAATCAAAAATAACAAAATAATAGTGGGGGATTTTAACACCCCACTTACAACAATGGACAGATCATCCAGACAGAAAATCAGTAAGGAAATACAAGCTTTAAATTATGAATTAGATCAGATAGATTTAATTGATATTTATAGGACTTTCCATCCAAAAGCAGCAGAATACACTTTCTTCTCAAGTTCACATGGAACATTGTCCAGGATAGATCATATCTTGGGCCACAAAATATGCCTTTTTAAATGAAAAAAGAAAAATTGAAATTTTATCAAGCATCTTTTCTGACCACAACACTATGAGATTAGAAATCAATTATAGGAAAAAAAAACCTGTGAAAAACACAAACACATAGAGACTAAACAATATGTTACTAAAAATATGGATCACTGAAGAAATCAGAGATAAAATTTAAAAATTACATGGAGGCAAATGCCAATGAAAACACAAAGATCCAAAACCTATGGGACATAGCAAGAGTAGTTCTAAGAGGGAAGTTTATGGCAATACAATCTTACCTCAAGAAACAAGAAAAACCTTAAATAAACAACATAGCCTTACACCTAAAATAGCTAGAGAAAGAACAAAATTTACAGATAGTATAAGGAAAGAAATTGTAAAGACCAGAGCAGAAATAAATGAAATACAGGCAAAGATCAATGAAACTAAAAGCTGGTTCTTGAAAAAGTAAACAAAATTGATGAACGTTTAGCCAGACTCATCAGGAGAAAAAGCGAGAGGACTCAAATCAATAAAATTAGAAATGAAAAAGGAGAAGTTACAATGGACATCACAAAAATACAAAGAAATGGAAGAGACTACTATAAGCAAATATATGACAATAAAATGGACACCCTAGAAGAAATGGACAAATTCTTATAAAGGTACAACCTTCCAAGACTGAACCAGAAAGAAACAGAAAATATGAAAAGACCAATCACAAGTAATGAAATTGAAACTGTGATATAAAAAACTCCCAACAAACAAAAGTTCAGAACCAGCTGGCTTCACAGGTGAATTCTATTGACCATTTAGAGAAGAGGAAACACCAATCCCTCTGAAACTCTTCCAAAAAATTACAGAGGAAGAACACTCCCAAGCTCATTCAATGAGGCTACCATCACCCTGATACCAAAACCAAAGAAAACAAAAAATAAAATTACAGGCCAATATCACTGATGAACATAGAAGCAAATATTCTCATCAAAATACTAGAAAACCAAATCCGACAATACATTGAAAGCATCATGCACCATGATCAAGTGGGATTTATCCCAGGGATAAAAGGATTCTTCAATATATGCAAATCAATCAATGTGATTTGCCACATTAACAAACTGAAGAATAAAAACCATATGATCATTGCAACAGATGCAGAAAGAGCTTTTGACAAAATTCAACACCATTTATGATAAAAAGTTCTCCAGAAAGTGAGTTTAGAAGGAGTATACCTCAACATAATAAAGGCCATATATGAAAAACCTGTGGCTAACATCATACTCAAAAGTAAAACCTGAAAGCTCTTCCTTTAAGATCAAGAAGAAGACAAGGATGTCCATTCTCACCGCTTTTATTCAGCATAGTTTAGGAAGTCCTAACCATGACAGTCAGAGAAGGAAAAAAGAAAAGGAATCCAGATTGGAAAGTAGAAGTAAAAGTGTCACTCTTTGCAGATGACATGATACTATACATACAAAGTTCTAAAGATGCTACCAGAAAACTATTAGAGCTCATCAATGAATTTGGTAAAGTTGCAGGATACAATATTAATATGTAGAAATGTCTGGCATTCCTATACACTAACAAAGAAAATCAGGAAAGAAAGTAAGGAAAGAATCCCATTTAGCATCACACCAAAAAAAAAAAAAAATCTAAGAATGAACCTAAGGAAGCAAAATCCTGTACTCAGAAAACTGTAAGATACTGATGAAAGAAATCAAAGACGAAACAAACAGTTGGAGAGATATACCATGTTATTGGATTGGAAGAATCAGTACTGTCAAAATACCACCCAAAGCAATCTACAGATTCAATGCAATCCCTATCAAATTACCAATGGCATTTTTCCCAGAACTAGAACAAAAATTTTACAATTTGTATGAAGACACAGAAGACCTGGAATAGCCAAAGCAATCTTGAGAAAGAAAAAGAGCTGGAGGAATCAGGCTCCCTAACTTCAGACTATACTACAAAACTACTCTCAACAAAACAGTATAGTGCTGGCACAAAAACAGAAATATACATCAATGAAACAGGATAGAAAGTCCAGAGATAAACCCATGTACCTATGGTCACCTAATCTATGACAAAGGAGTCAAAAATATACAATGGAGAAACGACAGTCTCTTCAATAAGTGGTGTTGGGAAAATGGACAGCTACATGTAAGAGAATGAGATTAGAACACTACCCAACACCATACACAAGAATAAACTCAAAATGGATTAGAGACCTAAATGTAAGGCCAGATACTATAAATCTCTTATAGGTAAACAAAGGCAGACACTCTCTGACATAAATGCAACAATATCTTTTTATTTCAGCCACCTAGAGTGGTAAAAATAAAAACAAAAATAAACAAGTGGAACCTCATTAAACTTAAAAGCTTCTGCACAGCATAGGAAACCATAAGCAAAATGAAAAGGCAGCCCTCAAAATGGGAGAAAATATTTGCAAATGAAGCAACTGACAAGGAATTAATTTCCAAAATATACAAACAGCACATGCAGCTCCATATCAAAAAAAAAAACAGCCCAATAAAAAAATGGGCAGAAGATCTAAATAGATATTTTCCCAAAGAAGACATACAGATGGCCAAGAGACACATGAAAAGCTGCTCAACATCACCAATTATTAGAGAAATGCAAAGCAAATCTATAGCAAGGTATCACCTGACACCAGGAAGAATGGCCATCATCAAAAAATCTACAAACAATAAGTGCTAGACAAGGTGTGAAGAAAAGGGAACCCTCCTACACTGTTGTTGGGAATGTAAATTGTTACAGCCACTATAGAGAATAGTATGGAGTTTCCTTAAAAAGCTAAAAATAAAGCTCCCATATGACCCAAAAATCCCACTCCTGGGTGTATATCAGGAGAAAACCATAATTCAAAAAGATACATGTACCCCAATGTTCATTGCTACACTATTTACAATAGCCTGGACATAGAAGCAACCTAAAGGTCCATCAACAGAGAAATGGATAAAGAAGTTGTGGTACACATGTACCATGGAATATTACTCAGCCATAAAAAAGAACAAAACAATGCCACATGCAGCAACATGGATGGACCTAGAGGTAGTCATCCTGAGTGAATTAAGTTAGACAGAGAAAGACAAATATAGTATGATATCACTTATATGTGGAATCTAAAAGAAATGGTACAAATAAACTTATTTACAAAACAAATGGAATCACAGATGTAGAAAACAAATATATGGTTACTGGGGGGAAGAGGGGAGGGATAAATTGGGAGATTGTGATTGACACCTGCACAGAACTATATTTAAAATAGATAACTAACAGCACAGTGAACTCTACTCAATACTCTCTAATTACCTATATGGGCAAAGAATCTAAAAAAATAATCAATAAATGAATATGTATAACTGACTCATTTTGCTGCACACCTGAAACTAAAACAATATTTTGCATCAACTGTACTTCAATAAAAATAAAATAAAATAAAAATATAAAAACCAGAAATGCTAATTTACAATGAAAGTTTTTCTTTTTCAAATGACCAGAAACTTCTTTTCTGCTATTCCAAGAAACGTTTCTATTATCAAGATACAAGCAAACAGAATAAGAAAGCACACTGGTAAATAGGAAAATAAAAATAGAAAAGCAGAACATGAAACAGAATATAAGGAATTGGAGAGGGTTGTGGAAAATTTTACTCAGAGTATTGTGTTTTTCTTTCTGATGATTAAAATACTCACTTTCCAGATAACATTTATATCTCCTTAGTCATTCCTGACTTATTCCTGTCATGTAATTGCTCTTCAATTAATTATCTTGATTCCATATTGCCGCTCTGCGGCATGTGGGATCTTCCTGGACCGGGGCACGAACCCGTGTCCCCTGCATCAGCAGGCGGTCTCTCAACCACTGTGCCACCAGGGAAGCCCCACCTTTCTTTATTATATCCTTTTTATTTTTAACATGTTTATTTGACATAATTCAATTTAGTTTCTAGGAGTTATAAATTAATCCTCTTTCTGGGATATAGTAATCTTCTTAATCTTATTTGTAACAATTTATAAATTGCCTCAGAGGGACACCTTTGGATCTCATCCTGGAATTCTCTGTTATCCGTTGGGTGATGTCATTATCCTGTCTACTTTCAGTTCTTCCACTTTTTTCAGAGAGGTATTTGAGTACTGACCTAACTGCACACTGTAGCCTTGTCATCCTTGCAATCACAGGCACATATTTAGGAGGAGACTGGCTAGAATTTGGAGGTGGGGACAAATAAAACTAACTTTCAAAAAAGAACTGACTCCACAACTTTTCCTCTCCTGGTACAGATTGCAAATCATCAGAGAGTTCTCCATACCAATGCATGCTAGGTGCTATGCTGTGGGCACATTTAGATATGAGTGTCCTAAAGGGAGTCATGATAGAAAATAATGGAACAGAGTCCAAAATACACTTGGATTGCAATATTATTGGAAAATATGGCTAAAGCAAGTTTTGGATTCTGAGGTACATTATATTGAAGGTTTTTGCTATTAAATTGATATAATGTCCAATGATGAAATTTCTCCCACAAAGCTTCTTTCTAAGTGGTGGCATAAAATATTCTTCCATTATTGAATATGGTTTAAATCTAAAAGGATCTAATACTGTATTGATGTATCTGTCAATATTTAACAATGCACTGTCTTTTTTCACTTCACCATCTTTCAAAATAACTAATATGTTAAATAATAAAATGAATAAGTTTTTATGAAGCAAGTAACTATATGCAGAGTTAATTTTTGATGAGATAAAAATATATAATTCCTGCCCCCAGCCCTCCAGACAGCACAAATTATTGCCAGAGCTGCTTCAGGTCTTTGCTCAAAACAACCTACCACCACCTTTAGCAGGAGTTAACAGAAATCTTTAATTTGAAGGGTATAGAGATAAGAAAGGAAGCTACAAACAAATGAAAATCAAGTGGGACCAGCTCGGACAAAGATGGCAAACAAATCTGACCTCCAACAGGCCCTGGGTCTCATTATACACTGCTTTTACTATATTAGCATAATAAATAACACACCTACCAATGGCCATTACAGGACATTAAGGACCAAAGAATAATCAAAAAGGGGTGGTTTCCCACTCCCTTGAAAAACCCCTGTCCCTTCCAGATAGATTAATGCATGTGCCTCCCCATCATTAGCCTCACTCTTCCTCCCTTTGTCTTTACTCTTTAAAATTAAATCCTTCTCATCTTCTGGGTGAGAATTTGTTCTGTGAACTTAGTTTCTGCGTCTCCATTCTTTAGCCATTGAATAAAGCTTGTGCTGTGTTGATCTCAGCTTCAGTTTTATTTGGCTGCTTGAACCCAAACGGAAAAGTACCCTCCCCCACTGAAGCAGAGGACTTTGAACAGCCTAGGGCCTGAGGAGGCTCTGTACAACTTAATTTGGAAACAAAATAATTAAGATAACAATCATTATTATCTAGTTACTACTATGCAAGTCATTGTCTTAGTGTTTTCCTATTATCTCATTTAATCTTCTAAATAATCTTATATCTATTTTATACATGAGGAAACTGTTGCTGCTTAAAAGGGTTATAGTAGTTTCCCATAGGGGCATAATTATTAGCATATTAATTTAGAATGTAGGTTCAGACTTCCTAGGACTGAAGTTCAGTTGTGCCTCTACTTCTATGAACTTGGGTAGGTTACCCAAACTCCCTGTGCTTCAATTTCCTTATTTATAAAGTGACAATAATATTACCACCGTGGCTTAATGTTCTTGCTGACAATCTTACCTGTAATAAGGTTTATAAAATCCTTAGTAGAGAATATAGAAAATGTTTGATAAATTTGTCCACATAGCTAGTAAGGAGCAGCATTGCAATTTAAACTCTAACACCCCAATTTCAAAGCCCATGCTCACCTCATTCTGGCCATGGGTAAGATGAGCAAGAGAAGGAAACAGGCAGCTCTGAATTCAAATCCAGTTCCCCATTAAAACCTGAGTGAGTTTTAAGAAGTTATTTGAACGTCTCTGAGTCTCATTTAATCATATGCATATAATCTATCTAAAAGTACAATTGAGATGTAAGAAAATATGAAATGTGACTGGAATTAGAGGGCAAGATAAAACTCTTTGTCTTTTGCTCACTCCTGGTCACTTCCCTCATCGTTTCTTTTATAGGTGACACTGGAACACAGATATACACATATGAAGAAAGTGAGAAGGGAGACAGAGAATAAGTGCTGAATATAATTAGGATCACTGAAAATTGGATCAGGAAAGTTCCCAGAAAAGAAGAAAAACTGAACTAAAGGTTGGTGAGTTTAGAGAGAGAAGGAAACAAACAAATAGACATGGCTGGCGCCAAGTCAAAGATGTAGGCTGGAAAGGAGATCAGCTGCTGGAGTTCACAATTTTATCTTCAAATTCAGTCTAACAGATTAGGAAGAATTTTTGAGCATCAAACTAGGGAGTTTGGAATTGATCCTATATGCAATGGAGATTAAAGTGTCTTCTATGGGGGATTATATAAATTCCATTAAAGATTCAGAAAGTTAGAGCTGAGAAATATCATCTGTTTTCAATCAGATTTTTCATTATATAAATCATGACAGATATTATAATAGAAACAAGAAAGTCCAATTAATAAATAATTCCTATACATAGTTCTTTATTATTTACATAATCCTAATTAAATTTCTTAGAGCATCTGTATTTTTGTAATGATTCTTTTTCACATATACCAACGGAACTATTTAACTTAAAAAATATACATGTAATAAAAGTTAATGCAATAATTAAAAGTTGACATTGTGAGAAGGGAAAGGGACTTGATTGTTATTTATTATCAATTGTTGAACAGAAAAACAATGGAACTAACAAGAGAAAAAGCTTAAGATAAATTCAAAAGAGAAGTGTCATTGTCCAGGAAGTTATTGTCTGGCAATACTTGGCTTGTAAAACTTTGGTAGAGCCCTGGGTACTCTGTCTGTCTCTGTGTCAAACAACATATGAACAGTCTTGTGATAATCCAAAAAGCCACACAAAAAGACAGGGAGTATAAAACAGAAGAAGCTCAAAGGAAACTCTAGCTTGAAAAAGTAGAAATTTTATCTGGAAAAAGGTGACTGAGGGATATTCTAAAATAGGTTAAAGAATTAAAAGGTGAATATTTCTTTTGGCATTCTATTTTCTATATTTTGTAGGTTAATTATTAGATAATAAGATATATCCCTTCTGAGTTAGTGAGCTACTTCAAAGCAAGGGCAATGCAAATACTTAAATAATATTCATTTTTTCAATTATTCAGATTTAGACTAATGGTTAGAATATAGTTAGCACTAAAAAAGTTTCTCTTAGTTAAATAATTTTTGGGTAAATTGAGTTAAAAATTATTTGAAAAGATAATTGAGGGATCATCTCCTGATTTCTAGACCCATATGTCCAATTTTTTGATGGCTGTCTCCCATTATAAACCCACAGGAAACTTAAACTGAATCTATCCTATCTGGAAATTTATCAGCTTTTCCAACCTGTTCCCATTCCTGTGTTCTCTCAGCAAAGAGCACCACCCCATCCACCCAGAAAAATAACTCTCTTCCAGATCTCATACCTTTAATCAGTCTCTAATTTCTACAAATTTTCTTCCTATATTATTTATCAAATCCATTCCTCCATTCCCACTACTGCTGCTGGAGTCATATGTCAAGCCTTCATTATTTCTTACCCAGCTTTCCCATAGCAGTTTCCTAACAAGTATCCCTTCACTCAGTAATGCCACTTCATATCTATTGTTTCATTTCTGCCAACGGGTTTTGTTTTCAAAATGCAATTCTGAATATGCCATTTCCTCTTAAAAATTATTTCCTCTTAAAAAATATTTCATGATTACCCATTGCTTTCAGGATAAAATTTTAAATGATTATCATAATGGGGCCTTGGCAATATGAACTTGGCTTCCTTCTCCATCTTCCATCTGGCCCTTCCACACCCAAGGCTCCATTATACTGAATTACCAGAAATTCCTGAAGTTATCATGTTTCCTTAGCCTTTGGTACTCCTGAATATACTGTTTCCTTTGCTTGGAAGTCTCCACTAATTCCTACTCCATGCACATTTTTAACACACATTTACTATATTCACTATTTGAGATTCAGAGTTGTCCCCATTGTCTCACAGAAATAATTACTCATCTCCAAGATTAGATTACATTCTTCTCTTCTTTGCCTAAATAAGAACCTGGGATTAAATATCATAACCTTTAGTGTCCTTCACTCTACTGTGAGTTCCTTCAAGACAGGGTTTACCTATTTCAACTCTGTGTCCCAAAACTAAACAGGGTACCTAACAGTTATACAATTATTTATTGAATAAAAATACAGTAGAATAAAAATTAATAATATATCTGATATAGCCCTTGTGGTTTAGAGTTAAGGGAATTAAACTAGAGCTGTTATTAAGATTAGTTTGAATTAACTTAGCATTAGCCATCTTGAGAACTCAGTTCACACCATTGCTCAGTGATCTTTCTATTAAACCCTAGACAAATTCCAAGTAGCTCCAACTGTATCATTGTTTATGAAAGGTAAGTACAGGCTGTCTTTGAGAGTTCTCATACCAGTATTCACTATCACCATGTATGTCGATGCTGGTTTACCTGTTATTTTTACGTAATTCCAACTGTAGCTCCAACTGTATCATTGTTTACGAAAGGTAAGTACAGGCTGTCTTTGAGAGTTCTCATACCAGTATTCACTATCAACATGTATGTCAATGCTGGTTTACCTGTTATTTTTACGTAATTCACTTAGGTTTTTCTTTAGAGAGTTGGAGTGCTGTACTAGTAGTGTTACAGTTTATATATTAAGAAGATCAAACAACAGAAAACAGCCCTAATGAAGTAATCATGGTATATATTCTAGGCTCAAACAATTTTTTTTTAAAATTTCAGTGTACCATGTGTTTTAAACAATCTTTGAAACCAGTACATTAATTATATTCTCTTCTCTACCGACTCATTAATTCAAAGACAAAAAGATAGAAACAAAAACAACTGGCATTCCCAGGATAATACAAGAGCTATCAATCCAGGTGTATTCATGAAAGCAAAACACCGGTTGATTGAAATGTTATATTTCAAACAAATGGAATAACATCATATGAACATATGTGTGTTGCGGTTTGTAAAAAAATTATATTCTAGCCTATTTGACCCTGATGCAACATTGGAAAAGAGAAATCATGTAAATCATTCCAAATAAAATAATTTTTAGGTCTTGATAATGTTCACTGAGACCTTAGAATTGACCAATCACTAGTTTAAGTTTTTTATATATATTTTTTCACTTACTTTTCATAACAATTCAATAGTATTATTATTAATCTACTTTACAGATGGGACAACTGAGAAACAAAACAAATTATTTAAATTATTTACTAACTCTCTCAAAGTAACAAACATGTTACAGAGTCAAGATTCAAACCCAGAAAATGTTTTAATTCATTGTACTTTTTTCCTTAACTATTTCACCAGGATGGCAACAGACTGTAATCTTACAAGTTAAATAGCCATCTCTTTGAATTTTTGCTTTAAAAAATTGATGTATTTCTTTCTATCAGTGGCAAATCAGTAACCAGTCTTTACTGAATACACTTAGTATCATGTTTGATAATGGACAATATTAATATGAATGCAAGAGAGAAATAAGTTTCTTGCCACTGATTCAGTATAGAATCTAAATTTACTTCTGGTAGAAGATAACACTAACAAATATAATACAAAAATAATTAAAATAACTGGATTAGAAGTTAGAAACTCTCTCAATTTAATGAGAGATAAATTTCATGATTTAAATTCTAGCCCCAGCACAACACACCATATGAAGGTCAGTATACCTTCCTTTATCCTTTGAAGATTCCAAATGTGACTTAAATTTCCCTCAGTCAATCTATATCTCCAGCTGCTTCATTTGTGTCAGGTGCTTTGAGTTTGCTCTCAGTTCCTAAGGCTGCCATTGTCTTTAAACATCCAGATTCCACTCCATGACAGGTCTAAACAGTAGAACCCCCAATGTTTTGTGTGTAATGTAATTTTAGTAAAGAGAAGGCACAACGGAGTATAATTTCAACACAAAGGAAAAACAAGCTTCAAATTTGACATGTGTCATTACATTGTGCCAAATTTTCTACCCATTGCAGAGTTTCTCCCTGGCATGTTCTTACTCTCTGGAAAAAATCATATAAATAATTTCAAAAACAGTTTAAAAACAAATATTGATATTAATAGGCCCCTGGCTTCAGATTTTGTCACAATAATTTCTTCCTTCTTCTTCACATTTCACTTATTCTTCTCATTTGAAGACTCTTCACTTCCCATAAAATAATTTTCTTTGCTTTTTACTTTATTTTCCTTTTATGCTTTTCTAAGAATGTTAAAATATTTCTAGAGAGAATTTCAAACATTACATTAAAGTATGAATTAAAAATTTATTTTTGGTGTCTTTTTGGTTTTTAGAAATGTCACCAAACTTTTAATTTTAGCTACCTTGAGGGGAGAGTAAAAGGAGACATTTGATATAAATATATTAAAATTTTATTTACTAACAAAAGCATATATTTTTAATTCTGTGATTTGATACTATGTACACTTACAGTAGTATAAAATAGGAAAGATGGCAGCAAGTTCTGGGAGGGAAGATAGAGAGAGAGAAAGGAGAAACAGTTGGGAACAGAGAGAGGAAAAGGGAAAGATAAAAAGGAAAATATATAAGCACATTAGCCATGAATATATGACATGGAAACATAGAGAAGAGAAGATAGAAAACAAAAATTAAAAAATGAGATCTGGAGTCATATATAATTATATTGACCAAGTGAGCTTCCATGTTGTTTAATCTTTAACTATAGGCTTTAGAAATGTTATTAATTGAATATAAATATTAATTGACTATGAATAATCATATTTCTTCCACCTGCTTTTATTTTATCAAGCTAAGATTTTTCCCTAGATCAGTAGAACTCAAACTTTTTGGTCTTAGTTTCATTCCCTTCACTTGAAAATTACTAAAGACCCCAAATAACTTTTGATTATATGGATAATTTCTATTGATATGTACCATATTATAAATTAAAACTACATTTTTATAAAACTGAATTTATTAAAAAGGTATAATAAATATTAATTTAAAATATATCATAACAAGTAACTTTAAAAAATTTATGTCTCTAGATAAATTGAGAAGAATGACATTATTTTACTTATTTTTAAATTTCCAAAGATATCTAGCTTAAAAGATGTTTGGAGTCACCTATTTACTTCTGTATTCAACATGCTTCAGTATATTTTGGTTGAGTATATGAAAAAAAAATCCATTTTAATACAGATAAGAAGTTGGAAAAAGAGAGAATCTCATTAATCCTGTGAAAGAGTCTCTCAGACTGCTAGGGGTTATATGACCATACTTTGAGAACCACTGCTCTAGGCAGAATAAAAACAATTCAATTCTGTAAATGTTAATAGAACAAAGGAGCAACCACCTGTGTCATCTGATAGCAAAGTTCTTCCAGTCCCCAAGTAGACAAGGCCCTGAGCTATCAGCTGTTTGGAGGCCAGTATAAGAAGTCCCGCTGTAGGCAGACCTCATCTCAGGGCTGTACTGGGGTGAAAACATGTTTGTCTTAGAGGTTGGATGAAATCCAGCCCAGGTAGTGGATCGAGCAAGTGGAAAAAGAACAAATGTTCATGTCACCATAACAAATCCAACATAAAGAACCAACCTGTGATATGTTGAAACTTAATAATAAAATCTCCCCTAAACTGTGCATCTCCTTCAAATTTATTTTGTGTCAGATAATTTTGTTGACTAATTCTAACCCCCATGTATTTTTTCATTGAACAGATGTCATAGCAGGTCCAACTCATTTAATACTTTTTTAATTGTAAAATTTATTATTCAAACTAAAATATAACATTGTTGCATTATTATTATTTTTTTTACTTTACTCACATCTTGTATTTGATTTCTTATAATTAATGGCTAATGAAGGAAAAAGGTGTTTGTAGCACGCTACTATTTTAAAACAGCAACTGTAATTTAAATGCTAACCTACTCCATAAAACAGGGAGCCTTCCCCCAAGGCTGTAGTGGGCATTTATTTAAGTTTCCTGAACCCAGTGACAACTAATCAATTTTATTACTTATCAAACATAGAAAAAATTACATGTTATTATTTTTCCCCATAGCTGGAAAATTCAACAAACAATAAATACATTTTCTCCACGTACACAATTCCTTGACTCAAACCAGAAGATAGCTACCAAAATACCTACAATTACGATTCTCAGACTGGAGCCTGGCTGCTCCTGAGTGTTATTTGGTGGGATGCCAAGGGGCATAGACCACGATATAGTGAGTATACTCCATCTTTCCAGAGAGCAATGTTTACTTGAGGCTAAGAAATCACGTTTATTTTTCAAAAATGTCAAATGGGAGCTTTTCCCCCCAAATGAAATACAGGGAACCCCATACATAAAACAAGTTTTAGGAGCCCACACTGGCAGCAGTAGTTAGCTGATATGAATTCTCACTGCACATACACACTGTGGGTGCACAGCCCTCCCTGCTGGCGTGCCCCGGGGGAAATGCCCTGTGCACTAGGCCTCACCACCCTGAATCTCTCAGTTCAAAGACTGGGCATCCTGCCCGGAACACAAAAAGGTCTACAGGGGTCCAAGAGGCACCAACACTGTGCCAATGCTGCTTACCATTTTTTTGGGTAAATGCTAGTCAGAGGTAGCAGAGCTGGTCTTTTATGTGCCGAAGTCTGGCTTTTTAATTTAACTTTTCCGGCTTTGCCTTTTTGGTTGCAATAAATTTCAACAAATTACTAGTTCAACTTGTGTTACTGCAGGTCTCAGACCCTGTGGCACCTCATTCTAGATCACAGGAAACAGCAATAAATATTCCCAAACTGTGAGAAAGTCCTGAGCGTTCCCACACAGCTTCCTGCCCCTAATCTAGTTTCTGAATATTCAGGTTCTTTTCCTTCTTTGTATATTCTTCTAGTCGAAGTCACTTTGCCTAGTACTGGGAGCAGAGCTCTGCATCCATGAAATGTGGGTGGGCGGGGGACCCGTCTTTGTAGGCCACCACGATCAAGCCACACTGAACCTGAAAGCTGTAGTTGGCCTTATGGTTTATGGCACTGACATACACCACGACTTGCAGCGGGTTGTCAAATGTATTTCGGATGAAAGGCTTTGGTTTCTCAGATGTCTTCAGATCAGTCACACACAGCTTGCCCTGATAATCAGCCACACAGTTCAGCAGACCTACATACTTTAGGGTCTCACATTTAACAGCATTTTCCAGAGCCCACACTCCACTGACATCTCTCAGAACATGCTGGACCCTTTGGATGTAGCCAGATTTGAGGAGATTTTCATCTCTCTCTCTTAAGTTCCCCTGGGGTGAAAGTATGCTTTCCAAGGCTTCATGAAACCATTTCCCTTGTAAAAACATGTTTGAAGTATATTCTGCAAAACAATCCTCTCTCAGTTCCAGAATCATCCACTGTTTCCACCTCTCCAAACAGGAAAGCTGTTCTGAGTTCATGGTCTGCTGAAGGACTCAGGTCACCCTTGGTATCATATTCCTTTGCAAAGGGATTTTCAGAGGAACTGTAGGATCATTTGGTTTTCCGCTTTTCTCCGGATTGAAGAGAGGACCCCAGTTTCGTGGACCTCCTGCCTCTTCTTCTTGCTTTGGGGCCTTACACTTCCTCACAGGTCCATAGAGTAAAGCATCTTCCTCGAACAAAGGCTGTGGAGTCTGAGCGTGGCCTCTGAATGACAGAATGACAAGATAAACCTTACTAAATCAGAGTACTTTTTTGGGTCCTCTTCTTCATAACGGTTCACTTTTTTCTTCCCGCCACACATATAAGAGGAAGTGGAGAAGTCCACACTGGGGGCTGTTTCTACAGAAAACCCCTTTGAACTTATAAGCTGCCTGCAGATGGTCTGAAATACCTTCATCTTTAGATTTTTTTCACATCCCTCTAGCCTACTCCTAATGTCAAGGGTCTTTTTAATTTGTGCTTTCCTCGGAAGCCGGCACGCTCTGTCGTCTCCAGGGCATGACGACACCGTGGGCTGGTACTTTAGTCGGTCCCGCGCTTTGGTCTTGACTTAGGCCCTTGCATTAATTTTTTAATATTTCATCTATCTGGGTTTGCTCCATCATTCCAGCCTAACGGGATTACAATAAAATTTGCTTCTGAAACCCAGTCTATTAGCTTTTAAATTTATGTCATTTTACACTGTTGTGGATAAAAAGCATATAGTTTAAAATTATGTATAAACCAAAAATTGCCCTGAAGGAGTATAGTATTATAAAAGTTATAATAATTATTTAGAAATCATCTAGGTAAGGCCAAGGAAAAAGTGTGACTTTTATTTAGAGTATAGTCCATCCCCCTTTTCAGAGCTTTTTCTGCCTGGCTGAAGCATCTATTGTATCATGAAGGACTGTAAAACCTGATAGAAGATAATTGAAACTGCACTCCTTCTTGCATGGGACTCAAACCCAGCTAAAACTCAGATTGGGACTTGAACGTATGATTCCTGACTAGAAGGGGCCTCAAACACACTGTCTTGATTAAAACTGCTCACTTGTTTTCAGGACTTAGTGAAGCTCAGGTTCTTTTGTCTCATTCTTTGCAGAAAGAATTCACTGTGGGGCAAAGAGTGAATTTATTAGCATAGGACACTTGTGAGCGATACAAGCAGACTGGCAAGGGAGCACAGCAGCCCCAAGAACAAAGAGTACTAAACTTTTATAATCAAAGAAAAAGTGGGGAGGGGAGAAGACCATCTTCTTCCTCATTCTTGGGCAGACGTCAAGGCTTACATTATTAGTTCATCCCTTGGCCTTTTATGGTTTAACTGTGACTCTCATGGCACTATTTAAATCATATGTATATTAACAAGAGGGTAGTAACATATACTAAAATATGGTAATTCATCTCAGGTTTCCGTATATTGTCCCCTTTCAACTAGTTTTTTTTTTTTTTTTCCCCCTTTCACCTATATTTCTGTCTTGGCTACATGCAGAAATGCTACTCTTCAAGGACTATTAACTCTCTGACTTCATGTAACAAGATTCAGGCCCCATATCTATTGTCTTGTGTTTTGATTATCAGGACTTCTGGCTTGAGTGTGTCTGACACTTGATACACCTGGTCTTCCTTCAAGGAAGTGCAGATTGTTGCTAGGTTACTGGATTCTTTTCTTGAATGATCATTAGCTTACAACAGTTTCCCAAACTCCCTTAAAATTCCCTTTCTGTCCTTAATTTCCTAGTGGGATTTTTAAACTGACTATTTAATTATACTACTCTATCCCTATCATAATGATGTTTTCAAAAGAGAATAAAGGAACCCAGAATCAAGCAAGGCACAAAGCACTGAATGGGAAATTTCAGGCAGAAAGAAGAAATATGTAATGGGGCAGGAGAAAATTGTTCAAACCCTCCAATGCTCTTCTGGTAATGTAAGCAGCTGACTAGTTTAGGGCAGGAAAATTCTTTTCCTGTGAGCATCTTAGGTTCTCACACTGGGGCCCTGTAATTTGGACTGACAAAAGATGTTAGCAAGAGAAAACATATACATTTATTTAAGTTTTCTATGACTCTGGAAACTTCATTATAAAATGAAGACCTGAAGAAGTGATTAAGCTTGAGCATTTTTATAGTAGATTTGATGAAGTGTGGGAAGTCATGGAAAAATGTAATAGGATAAAAGGGTATGATGAGCTAAGGGTGGTAAATTGGAGGAACTTAGCAAGTCCTGTTAGTTCTGAGTCTCTCAGCATCCCTCCTTTAGAGATAAAGATTTTATTTTTCCTCCAGGTATGGCAGGGACAGCTCTCAGAAGAGGGTCTTATAATTTTAATTCACCTTAAAATGTTCACCATGTCAAGATGTCATATTTTGGGATAGCATGTTCTGAACCCTGTCACTAGCCTATGACCTAGTCTACAAAGAGTATTACAAAATTTCTAGAAAAAGATGGAGATTCATCAAATAAAGGAAAATGCTTAGCAAAGATACAATATTATAATAAACATTTAAATCACAGGTGTTTCATGGTTGGGACACCTTCTAAAACTATGAAAGAAAACTTTCAGCCCCAAGGCATATGTTGTATATTAGTTACTAACATGATAAAATACCAGGAAATGCTTTAATGCAGGATCAGTTTGTCAAATAGAGTAAATTCTTACTATAGCAAATAATAAGAATATGAATTCTGTTATAGACTAGATTTTAATGTCTATGATAACTCCCAGGGTAAATTATACACATTATAAAATCTGAGCACTTTGGGACACTTTCTGCCCCATCACTCATTCACATGAATGAGACTCCAGTAATTATCTCCATTAATTATTATACTCTTTAAAATGGAGCTAAAGGAGAAGATATATTTACCTGTGTTAGTACATGTGTGCAGGATATCAACAAAATTTTATTTATCTAAGGAGATGAGGTTTATACTAAAATACTTGGGAAATTATTGGTGAAAATATAGTTTTCCTTTTTGTTTCATTAAGTACAAATTAATCTGTCAGTATAGACCAAATAACTAATGACTGGTAATACTGAGTTTTAATATCTATCACTTCTTTGTGTGTCCCATCAATCATTCTTGAAAATCACTCAGTGAAGATAAATATAATTTTTAATATCCTGAAAATTATAATTTGTATGTTAGCGGAAGGTTTATGAGGAGAAGAAAATAAAGGGAAGTGATTGACAGCATTCCACAGAAGAGGAAATCCTCAGAAAAATGGAGAATTTTGAAAGCTGCCTCTCCCATGTACTGACAACACCCTAGCTTAGTGTCATACCCCCAAACAAATGGTGCCATTTTCTAATCTATTCCTCAACCTCCAAATCTCAATCCCTTCATTCTCAACCATCCTCATCCTATATCCACACATGTATAGGAATATGGGAACACACCAGGCCTTCAATAAATTTATAACTAAGTGAGCAAATTAAATTACATTCTCACATTACCTGTACACCTTTGAACTATGATGGTTCTGTTCTAAGAAAATAATCATGAGTGAAGAAAACCCAACTCTTGAAGGCATAGGTTTGGCAATTCCTTGGGTTACTGCATCTAGATATAAATATGTTGAATTATGCAATTAATTTACAAGTCACCAAACCACTATTGCTGAATTCCTCTTTCTAAATGTTAATTTTATATAATATTAGAACCTGAAATACCCTTAAAGAAAACAGAAAAGAACCCCATTCGTGTTAGAAATGCATAAATTAGTAAAAAAAGAATAGTGGCATTAGAGTGGAGATTAGGACTCCTCTTACCTAATTTCTGATTCAGCATTCCTTCCAGTCTACCCAACAGTTCAAACTCTTCAGTATTAACTGCTATAAAGAGTGAGAGGAGGAGAAGATGGCTGAAGAGTAAGACGTGGAGATCACCTTCCTCCCAACAGATATACCAGAAATACATCTACACGTGGAACAACTCCTACAGAACACCTACTGAACACTGGCAGAAGACCTCAGACCTCCCAACAGGCAAGAAACCCCCCCCCCCCATACCTGGATAGGGCAAAAGAAAATAGAATAAAGAGAGAGAAAAGGATAGGGACGGGATCTGCACCAATGGGAGGGAGATGTGAAGGAGGAAAGGTTTCCACACACTAGGAAGCCCCTTCGTGGGCGGAGACTGCGGTAAGCGGAGGGGGAAAGCTTCAGAGCCATGGAGGAGAGCACAGCAACAGGGGTGCAGGAGGCAAAGCGGAGAGATTCCTGCACAGAGGATCAGTGCTGACCGGCACTCACCAGCCCGAGAGGCTTGTCTGCTCCCCCAACGGGGCGGGCGGGGCTGGGACCAGAGGCTTGGGCTTCGGTCAGAACGCAGGGAGAGGACTGGGTTTGGCGGCGTGAACACAGCCTGCAAGAGATTAGTGCACCACAGCTGGCCGGGAGGGACTCCGGGAAAAAGTCTGGACCTACCGAAGAGGCAAGATAATTTTTCTTCCCTCTTTGTTTCCTGGTGCACGAGGAGAGGGAATTAAGAACGCTGCTTAAAGGAGCTCTAGAGATGGGCGCGAGCCACAGCTAAAAGCGCGGATCCCAGAGACAGGCATGAGACGCTAAGGCTGCTGCTGCCACCACCAAGAAGCCTGTGTGGGAGCACAGGTCACTATCCACACACCCCTTCCGGGGAGCCTGTGCAGCCCACCACTGCCAGGGTCCCGGGATCCAGGGACAACTTCCCCAGGAGAACGCACAGCACACCTAAGGCTGTCACACTAGCCTCTGCCGCCACAGGTTGGCCCTGCATTCCATGCCCCTCCCTCCCGCCGGCCTGAGTGAGCTTTATTTGTGAGTGTGTACGTGTATGCTTCTGTGTGAGATTTTGTCTGTATAGCTTTGCTTCCACCATTTGTCCGAGCGTTCTATCCACCCGTTTTTTGTTTGGTTGTTTTTTAATTTTTTTCTTAATAATTACTTTTTATTTTAATAACTTTATTTTATTTTACTTTATCTTCATTCTTTCTATCCTTCCTTCCCTCCTTTAGACAACGAATCATCACAAAATGAGGAGGTGGACTTTGAGAGCAAGATTTATGAATTTTTCCCCTTTTCCTCTTTTCGTGAGTGTGCATGTGAATGCTTCTGTGTGAGATTTTGTCTGTATAGATTTGGTTCCACCACTTGTCCTAGGGCTCTATCCGTCTGTATTTTTTGTTTGTTTGTTTCTTTGTTTTTTCTCTTAATAATTATATTTTTACTTTAATAACTTCATTATATTTTACCTTACTTTATTTTATTTTACTGTAACTTCCTTTCATTTTTCCTTCCTTCCCTACTTCCTTCCTTCCTTCTTGCTCCCTACCACACTTCCTTCCCCCATCATTTCTTTCTTTCTTTTTTTTTCTTTCTACTTCTACTAATTTTTTCTTTCTACTTTTTAT
>NW_020174637.1:0-803 GCF_003031525.2 Neophocaena asiaeorientalis asiaeorientalis | reverse complement strand
TAATTTCCAAAATTTACAAGCAGCACATGCAGCTCAATAATGAAAAAAGAAAATAAGTTCCCACTACTGGCCATATACCCTGAGAAAACCAAAATTCAAAAAGAGTCATGTACCAAAATGTTCATTGCAGCTCTATTTACAATAGCCCGGAGATGGAAACAACTTAAGTGCCTGTCATCTGATGAATGGA
Source organism: Neophocaena asiaeorientalis asiaeorientalis (assembly GCF_003031525.2). Classification (NCBI taxonomy): domain Eukaryota; kingdom Metazoa; phylum Chordata; class Mammalia; order Artiodactyla; family Phocoenidae; genus Neophocaena; species Neophocaena asiaeorientalis. The sequence goes on along the minus strand of NW_020174637.1, from coordinate 613 downwards.
TAAGGAAGATGTGGCACATATATACAATGGAATATTACTCAGCCATAAAAAGAAATGAAATTCAGCTATTTGTAATGAGGTAGATAGACCTAGAGTCTGTCATACAGAGTGAAGTAAGTCAGAAAGAGAAAGACAAATACCGTATGCTAACACATATATATGGAATTTAAGAAAAAAAAATGTCATGAAGAACCTGGAGGTAAGACAGGAATAAAGACAGAGACCTACTAGAGAAAGAACCTGAGGATATGGGGAGGGGGAAGGTTAAGCTGTGACAAAGCGAGAGAGAGGCATAGACGTATATACACTAACAAACGTAAGGTAGATAACTAGTGGGAAGCAGCCGCATAGTACAGGGATATCAGCTCGGTGCTTTGTGACCTCCTGGAGGGGTGGGATAGGTAAGGTGGGAGGGAGGGAGACACAAGCGGGAAGAGATATGGGAACATATGTATGTGTGTAACTGATTCACTTGGTTATAAAGGAGAAACTAACACACCATTGTAAAGCAATTATACTGCAATATGCATGTAACAGAAAAAAAAAAGCAGTACTTCTGTGTCAGTTTGAATTTTATTCCTCTGCCAGTACTTCACAGAGAGATTTCACCAAA
>NW_020174636.1:447-3162 GCF_003031525.2 Neophocaena asiaeorientalis asiaeorientalis | reverse complement strand
CGGAGGCGGCGTGAGCGAAGTGACCGTGCGTGCAGAGTGGGATGAGCTCGTGGTTGTGGGACGATGAAAGAAAGCTTTTTAGGTTTGTCTGAAAGGAGATACCGGTATGGCTTCGAGGGGGATTTTTCTTTTCGTAGAGAAGTTGTTGTTGAATTGACAGTGTTTCTTGTTTCTGATATATCAAAATTTTCGAAGCGTTAACTTGTATTGCTTTTTCTTTCTTGTGTTTTCCGCGCGCTTTGTATTTCGGCCGAGTTACGTGAAACTCGGTGGTTGTGCAATAAGTCTGTTTTTAGTTTTTGAAGAGTGTTTCACCGAAGAGATTGTTCGGTGACTTTACGTTGTATGATTAAGACAGGGCTGTAGGTGAGCGTAAGTAGTGTGGTAGAAGAAACGAAAATGTCTGTGCGGAACAAGAACCGGCTGCGCTGATGTGAGGTCGCAGGTGTCCTGGTTGTGAAGCTTCGAAAGATCTGTTGGGTGGGACTCTTAGGAATGGTCGGTTTTGTTGGAACTATCTGCCAGTTGCTTGACCTGGGTGTTTGAGGGTAGCGAGAGTGTCTAATATACCAGCAGCAGGCAGTCTAGGCTTTTTGCGCTGTAACAGGATCACCCTACTTGTTGATGTAAGCATAGGGTGACGGTGCACGCGTATTTATGACTCCCTTCCAGAAATGGGGACTTATGCATTTTTTTTTCATACGTTTGGGAAACTAGGCAACACTCTGGCTGTTTGGTAAGACCGTTCTTGAATGCTGTATGGAGAAAGTCCCCAGATTGCTTAAGATGTGCCCAGGAAGAAACAGGAGACTGCGGTTGTATTTTATGAGGTGGACCTTTCCTCGAGTGATAATGTTGCCGTTTCACCATCCGAAGTCCCTTATGTTCAGACCTCCCCTGACCTCACCGGCACTGGAACAAGTGTGATGTGAGAGTGAATACGAAATGGGAAGGAAAAAAAGAATTTCCCCTTGGTGCCAAAAGGGAAAGATATTTCTCCCTCATTCTTAGAAAATTTGCTAATACTGATTCTCTCCGTTTGAGATATATATGTAAATGTTATTAACAGTTAAATGTATCCTTTGCCAGTTTTACAACCTGAGAATGTTTGTCTGGAGGGCCTTGAAACCATCTTTTTGAAATGTGAACATTAAGGAAGGTAGTGCTCCATCTCCCTCTACCTCTGGGAGTTTAGCTTAGGTGGCTGGCTCCAGGTCATAACCACTTGCTTGTCATGGAGATACGAGTTTTATTTCTCTTTGGATAAAGGCACACAGATGGCCACTCCAATTACCAGTTGAATTTAGGATGAACTATGTGTAGCAAATGGTGTTGTCAAGTCCTCCTATTGAGGACAAGTTCTTGAGAACATCTATGTAATAAGTTGTATCTACCTGCTTATATAACAGGGAACATACTTATTGTTATGGGATGAATTGTGTCCCCCCACCCCAAATTCATATTTTGAGGCCCTAGCCCCCATCTGAGTGTATTTGGAGACAGGGCCTTTAAGGGAGTAATTAAGTTTAAATGAGGTCATAAAGGTGGGGCTGTAATTCAATATGACTGGTGTCCTTCATTAGAGACGTCAGGGATGGCTGCAAGACAAGGGGAAGCCTCCGGAGAAAGCAAAGCTGACAATATCTTGGTCTTGGATTTACAGCTCCTGGAACTGAGAAACATTTCCATTATTTAAGCCTCACCCCAGTCAGTGGTATTTTGTTATGGCAGCCCAAGCTGAATTATATACTGTCTTTGCAGTCTCTTTGGTGGGTTTCTTGTGATGCACATTACAGTCTGGTTTAGTGGCTTTTCAATAAAAATGTTGACTTCTTTTCTTTCTACCTTTGTGGAGAGGATTCGCTTGGTTGGCAGGAGATGTTATTCTCCTCAAGAGTCTGGCAATAAGGACAGGATTGGTCTGGCAGTTGCTGATTGGACTGAATCAGCTAAAAGTTTTGTGGCCACACAACAGTCACTTAAGAGACCCTGGGTTATTTTTAAAAGTCTCCCTTATAGCTGTCTGCTCTTTTCCAATACTAGCTGGAGGAACCACCCTCTTCAATATCAACGTATTGAGTAAGCATGGGTAAAAATCCTGTCAGGATCACTATTAGCATTGAGGGTAAAAAAATATAGGAAACCAGATCTGTTGCAGACATGTCTTGCTCTTAAATGGTTAATTTCTCCACCCCTCTGTCTCTCTCTCCCCGCCTCCCCCCGGCCCCTCACCAATGGGTATGCATATGAGAATCTAGTCTTGGGCTTCCCTGGTGGCGCAGTGGTTGAGAGTCCGCCTGCTGATGCAGGGGACGCGGACTCGTGCCTCCCGCGTCCCGCAAAAAAAAAAAAAAAAGAAAAGAAAGGCCTCCCAGAACACGTCAGTGAAGAAAAAATCAGGAGGAGGGCCCCAGACTGTAATTTATACAAGAACTTGACACTTAAGTTTTCTAGAATAACTGACATTGGAAATGAGCTAAACTGAAAAGATAGTGATTCTTACAGTTACATTATTCCAGTCAATTCCACTATGCACTCAAAGTATACAGACATGGTTTGTAAGTCGAACAATATTGGTGATTATTAGCAGACCTCCATTACTTTAATACCAAAGTAAAGATGTTATGGAACAACCTGAGTGAACTTCTTGGCAGCCCAAGAACATAGTTCACCAAATTCTCCCGCAGTGTAGGTCCGGCCCAGGGCTCGGAAGAG
>NW_020174636.1:0-353 GCF_003031525.2 Neophocaena asiaeorientalis asiaeorientalis | reverse complement strand
CCCCCCCGGCCACGAATGACTCAGCATTGATAAAACGCAGTAGTTCAAGGCCCCAATACATAAAAACATGTACTTGTTTTAAAGACAGAGAATAAACCAGAGAAAAGCTTTAACGTTTGTCCTGGCTAACAGGAACGACGCAATCAATCTTCTCACATTTGGAAAAACTGCACCTGTCGAAACAGCCCGAGAACAACGTAAGAATTTTCATCCCGGAAAAGTACATACTGCTAACTGAAGAACTCTGAACCCTGTGTAAACACTGCCGCAACCAAGATTCACCCCCTCCTCGGCCTATACCTAAGAGGCTGCCCCACTCTGCACGCACGGTCACTTCGCTCACGCCGCCTCCG
>NW_020174635.1:0-669 GCF_003031525.2 Neophocaena asiaeorientalis asiaeorientalis | reverse complement strand
TCAAATGAGTTTCAGAGTGTTCCCTACTCTTTGGCTTTCTTGGAAGATTCTTTTCCCATTTAGGTTATTGCAGAATATTGAGTGGAGTTCCCTGTGCTATACAGTAGGTCCTTGCTGCTTATGTTTTTAAAATATACTAGTGTGCATGTATGTGACCGCCAAACTCCAAGTTTATCCGTGAGCCCCACCTTTCCCCTTTGGTAGCAATAAGCTTGTGTTCTAGGTCTGTGAGTCTGTTTCTGCTTTATGCATAAGTTCATTTGTATCGTTTTTTTTAGATTCCACATGTAAGCAATATCATCTGACATTTGTCTTTCTCTGTCTGACTTACTTCACTTGTGAAGTAAGTATGAAGTATGGTAATCCCCAGGGTCACCCATGTTGCTGCAAGTGGCATTATTTCATTCTTTTTAATGGCTGAGTAGTATTCCATCATAGATATACGTACCACATCTTCCTTATCCAGTCATCTGCTGATGTACATTTAGGTTGTTTCCCTGTCTTGGCTGTTGTAAATACTGCCCCAGTGAACATTGAGGTGCATGTATCCTTTTGAAGCAAGACTAACTTTACTGTTGTGTTTGGGTTCCTTATTCTTTTTGTGTTTGTATCTATTGCAGATTTTCAATTTGTGGTTACCATGAGGTTTTGACATAGCAGTCTATATAC
>NW_020174634.1:25875-26566 GCF_003031525.2 Neophocaena asiaeorientalis asiaeorientalis | reverse complement strand
ATAAGCAATGTGTTTAGCCTTCTGCTCACCCAATCATATTCTGCAAAAAAAAATGGACTTTCATCTGAATAAATCCCCTGTGGAGTAGGAAACACAGCTGTTTCATCATACTAGACAGACTGCAGAGAGATACTATTTTCCTTGGGGGAAAGGACACTCAGGTTTTGAGAATCTAGGTACCGCACCATTGAGGAAAAAGATGAAAAGAAAATAGGCCATCCTTTTCAATTCTATTGTGCAGAATATAAAGAAACTCTTTGTTCAGATTTCATGTCCTCCTCCTCCTTTCTCAATCTTTAGTCTTTTAAAATTCTACCCTTAACTAAATGGGTAAGCTGCAAAAAAGATTAAACTTAAAAATATACCAGGAATACAGAATGAAGAGAGGTGATTGATCTTTGAGTAAGTATCAAACAGTGCAATGAAATTCTCAAGCAGGTTCCTTTTTATTTCAAAATGGGTTTGATTCAGAGAGATTTTATAGCTGCTAAATCCTGTGGTTGGCAGAGATTGTGCGCGCTTCTTACAGTTACTTTGAAAGATGTCAAATTTGGCAAAGGCAGTAAAAATACTGGGATTTACTGAGTTTGCTTTTTTCTTTCTCTTCTAGAGAATGCTCTAAAATTCAGTGTACTCAGAAGTAATACAGTACAATTCTGCAAAGTGTGCGGAATTGCAGTTTTCTCAGAAA
>NW_020174634.1:0-4380 GCF_003031525.2 Neophocaena asiaeorientalis asiaeorientalis | reverse complement strand
TTTTTTTTTTTTTTTCTTTTTGACTCTTTCTCTGCATTTCAGTTTGGATAATTTCTATGACCTAACTTCAAATTCACTGATTCTTTCCTCAGTTGCCTAGAGTACTGATGAACCCACCAAAATGATTATTAATTTCTTTTACCATTTTTCCCTAACATCCCATTTGATTCTTTCTTGTAGTTTTCATCTCTCTGTTAAAATTATCCATTTGTTCATTTATATTTTTCACCTTTACCATTGGAGTTATAGCAAGTTACTTTTCTTTCCTTGTCTTAAGGACTTTCTTAAGGAGTTTTAAATTCTTTGTCTGATATTTTGAACTACCATGAGTCTAATTCCATTAATTATTTTGTCTCTTGACAATGTGTTTTTTTTTCTTTCTTTCTTTCTAAACTTGAGTCTCATCACTTTTGGTTGAATGGGAGATATTCTCTGTAGAAGAGTAGAGACTAAGGTGTATGCCAGGAAAGAGAGGTAGCTCTTTTTCTGCTAGGCTATTAGTGTGTGGAGTTCAATTAATTTACCCAAGAGATGTGCTGGGTTTGTGTTTTGTTGTTACAGTGGTTCCTCTCAGTAAATCACTGGTTTCAAATTCCTTTGATTACTTTCTGCTTAGGTTGGGGTTGGGTGTTGGAGGACTTCTCTCAGTTCTTCTGTTCTACTCTAGATTTAGACTTCTCTTATCAGCATGAACGTCAGGAGTGAGAGCTTTTCCCTGAGTTTTGTACCTTTCCCCTGAATTAGACTGCTGTTATGTGTGACTTGCTTGTTGCTACCTGGTGGTATGTGTCGGGGGGGATTCTGTCTCATTGTAGCCTCAGTCCTAGGCACACCCATTGTTTCTTGGTCTTGAAGATGAGGATTTTTCAGCGATTCTGCCCTTACCTAGTGGGTAGCATTAGGATATTTCTAATGGTAGGTCCAGGATAGAGTCTTGCCCCTTCTTGAGGCAGAGGATTATTATTACTTTCTGATTCCTTCCAGTTGCTTCAATGGGTCTTCACCTGTGCTGTGTGGGCCGCAGGGTTTCCTGCTTATGACTTTTGTTCTTTAGGGGAGATAGGAGAGAAGGATCCGTATGGGGCTTTGTTCCTTTCCTGTGGTGAACTGCTGCTCCTTTCTGCCAGGCCAGCAGCAGTGAGGGAAGCTATCTCTGGTTTCCCACTCTACTCCCATTTTTCTCATGAGCACGGCATTAGTTTGTTAGGCTTGCCACAACAAAGGACCTCAAACTGGGTCACTTAAACAGCAGAAATTTATTGTCTTGTGAGCTAGAAGTCTAGAAATCTATCATCAAGTTGTTGGCAGGTTTGGTTCCTTCTAAGGTCTGTGAGGGAAGGATCTGTTCCACACTTTACCTGACTTGTAGGTGGCCATATTTTTCTCGTGTCTCTTCGCATCATCTTCCCTCTATGTGTATCTCCGTCCAGATTTCCCCTTTTTATGAAAACACTGGTCATATTGGATTAGTGCCCACGGTAATGAATCTCGTTTTAACTTGATTATCTCTATGAAGACCCTGCCTCCAAATAAGGCCACATTCTGAGTTACTGGGGATTATGACTTCAACATATAAATTTTCAAACCGTAACAGGCACCCATGAGGTTCTATGGGGAAGAATCTAGAAATGGACTACAAACACTCACTGTGTCTGTAGCTCCTAGGGGTTCTATCCTTCAGGAGTTTGTTAAAAATTTTAACAGAAATATTTTTACCTGCTTCTATAGTGGCTTTGTCTTTGTCAAGTGCTGTGTCTTAGGTAAAGCAGTGCTGTGTTTTCATCTCTCCTTGGAGATGTCTGTCTTTCCTTAGGCTACTTGCTTGCTGTGACCACAGCTCTCCAAAAGATTTGACAGAAGTTATAGTTTTGTTGATTATCTGGCTTTTCCTTATTGTTAGGTGGGAGAGATACTCTTTCCATATTTACACATACTAAGGGAGAGAAGGCAACACGTTAAAAATCTGTTTACAATTTTTCATTGTATATGAAGAAATATAGTTGATTTTTATGTTGATCTTTTTAAATTTTTAATTTAATTAATATATTTATTTTTGGCTGCATTGGGTCTTCATTGCTGCACACGGGCTTTCTCTAGTTGTGGTGAGCGTGGACTATTCTTCGTTGTGGTGTGCAGGCTTCTCATTGCAGTGGCTTCTCTTGTTTTGGAGCATGGGTTCTAGGTGCATGAGCTTCAGTAGTTGCAGCACATGGGCTCAGTAGTTGTGGCTCGTGGGCTCTAGAGCACAGGGTCAGTAGTTGTGGTGCATGGGCTTACTTGTTCCACGGCATGTGGGATCTTCCTGGACCAGAGCTTGGACCCATGTCCCCTGCATTGACAGGCGGATTCTTAACCACTGCACCACCAGGGAAGTCCCTATGTTGATCTTGAGTTTTGTAACTTAGCTAAATTCACTTATTAGTTCTAGTGGGTTTTTTGGGTAGACTTCCTTAGGTTTTTTATGAAGACAATCTTATAATTTGAAAATAGAGATAGTTCTATTTCTTCTTTTTCAATATATATACTATTATTTATCTTTATACATTTATCTGTTTATCTATCTATCTATGTATCTTGACTAGTTGCACTGGCTAGGACCTTCAGTATAATGTGGAATAGAAGTGGGGAGGGTGGATATCCTTGTCTTGTCCACTCTGCAGAAAAGTATTCAGCCTTCACCATGACGTATGATGTTAGCTGACCCGGGTTTTTTCCTAAATGCCCTTTATTAGCTTAAAGAAAGTTTTCTTCTATTCCTAGTTTGTTGAGGGTTATTTACCATGAATGGATGTTGACTTTTGTCAAATGCTTTTTGACAAGGCATTTTCAACCTGGTTGATTCTTCTTACTTATTGAGAAGAAATACTTGTACAAAAAATATTGAATGACTTGAGTAAAACATTTCAGTAATGGCTATAATCCCAGATTACCAGGAGTTTAAAATGACTGTTACTTCAGTCTCACCTTGTGATTTATAAACAATTATTCAGTATCAATCAGGTTTGTAGCGTTTTCTAGTCAAGTGAGAGCTTTAGCTATAGAATTACCAAAGGGCCGCACTATAAATAAATGTCACCTCCAAAGTAGTCCCAGATGGGTTATCACAAAAAGCATTTTAGTAACTCTGATTTTATTTTCTGCTATGTTTTGGGCATTGTGCTTGTTGTCTGGCATCCAGTATCTCATTTAGTCTTAACAAAAACTCTGAAAAATTGGTATTGACATCGTCAGGATATTACAAGTTTTAAGAGTATGAACACTGAAGACCAACTGCCAGGGTTCATATTTCAGCTCTACCATTTGCTGAATTAACACAAGCAAGTCATTTAACCTCACTTAATTCATTGCTTCACGTGTAGAATAGGGAAAAGAGTAACAATATGAGTAGTTGTTAAGAGATTTAAATGAAAGTATTCAATATTACACCTTAACATATTTTCTGGTGCATTGTAAACACTACATCAAAGTTAGATATACATCCTGCTATCTTACAGATGAGGAAATGGAGAGATATGGAAACAAATGCATATAACTAATGTAAGTCAGAGTTTAGATTAAAATCTAAGCCTAGCTGCTTCCAAAGCACACCCTCCATCCCCCCATCATCCTGCTGTTTTCTTATGTTCTGATTAGGAAGAGAATATTTTGCTAATATATAGTGTCATTATATATCCTAGTTTATGCCTGTTGTCTCAGTGCAATTATTAATTGTGCCCCCTTTAACTCTCATGCTTGTCCATTTTAGATAATAATTTATATGATCACTCTACTAATAACCCACATTCTAATTTATGTTTCAGTGACAAATTATTATTTTTATTTCTAAATTTTCCTGTGGTCCAGACTCTCCAACACACACACACACATAAACATACACACACACACACACACACACACACACACACAGAATCTAGCCTACAGTGGATTTTATAAGGAAGTTGCAGATACTATGTGTGTTTTGCATCTAAGACATTAATCACAATTTAGCAACTTCATGGCTTCATGCAGAGTAAACATACACCCTTTTAAAAATCTTATATTTTTAAAAAATATTTATTTATTTGGTCACACCACATCTCAGTTGCAGCAGGCTGACTCCTTAGTTGTGGCTTGTGGGCTCCTTATACTGATACAATTGCAAATCTATTCCTCATGTTGGGAGCACCATACCAATTCCACATGAATGGATACACATTGAAGTTGACTACTGTTGAAATTAATTTGGGTTGTTAATAAAATTCTATTGGTTGTCCAAACCAGAAAACTATGGTCTAGTAGACAATTAGAGTCTATGAATCGTTTCTAGGTGTGGTTTTCTGGGGACTTGTTCCAGAGAGAAGAAGATAAAGGCTATGAGGTATTTCCAACATAAGGTTTTGC
>NW_020174633.1:0-388 GCF_003031525.2 Neophocaena asiaeorientalis asiaeorientalis | reverse complement strand
ACACACACACAAACCCATATCTCCCTACACACACACACACAGGCACACACTCATACACACAGCTGTCTCGCCCTCCACACCCCTTCCCTCCAGAAATCAACCCCATCCTCCACATTCCTCCACACACCCTCATCTACCCCGCTAACCGTTTGATCTCTCCCTCTATACACACACACACGCACACACACACCCATCTCTCCCTACCCGTTTTTCTCCATCCACACCCAAAACCCAGTGTCTACACAGCCATACACACACACATACCCATTTCCCCACAATCAAACACTCACACCCATGTCTCCCTCCACAACACGAATCCCTCCTTACACACACACACCTGTTTCACTTTCCACAGACACACAAACGTCTCTCCCTCCACACACCTCCT
>NW_020174632.1:1569-3733 GCF_003031525.2 Neophocaena asiaeorientalis asiaeorientalis | reverse complement strand
GGACCCCTGGACCCCGTACCCCCGGAACCTGTGCCCCCGGACCCCGTGCCCCCAGACTTTGGGACGCCGGCAGCCGAGGAGGCGGGGCGCAGGGCCACTGCCGGGGAAGCAGCTGGGAGAGGCGCGGCTGCGGGGCCGGCTGCTGGCTGCTGCGCAGGAGCGAACCGCGGGGCAGCTGCACCACAGGAAAGGGTCTGAGATCCGAAGCGTTTTTCTCCGGAGGAGGAGGCGGCGGCGGCGGAGCTCCTGCGGGCAGGTGGCCCGGCTGGATCCCCCCGGGAGCTGGGGCTCTGGTGGCACAGCCTCTCCCCGAGGCCTGGCCTCCGCGTCTGGGGCCCACTTCTCTGATGACCTTCAGGCCAACGGAGATGACCGTGACCCGGGAGCCCGAGGTCGTCCGCGATGAGCCCTCAGTGGACAGGGCGGTGGCAGGAAGCGTGCTAACTGGGCTCTGCCCCACAGAGGATTTCTGGGAGAGACCTGGTGGCTTAGGAGCAGGGCCAGGAGATGCACAGGCCTGAGAGCTGCCTGCCTGCTGTGAAGTGAGACTCTCACCCCAGGAGCTCCTTCCTGAGTGCCAAGGAAGTCGCATGGGTGGAGGTGGATGTGTGGCTCCTCTGTCGGGCACTAAAGACTGAACCCACCCAGTCTTAGGCTGTTCTGGTTCTTTCCCTGGAGAAGGCTGCCTGAGACCGGCTGAGCCACTGGAGCTGTGTGACATCTGCACTGGACACCGGGTGCTCTCCTGGACCGACTCCTCGGGCCGACTGACCACTCTCCCAGCATCAGACTTTGCCCCGGGCGGGAAACTGTAGGGATGGTCATCTGCGAAGGAGTGGGGGGGAGACGGCTGTCTCTCCCACGTGGCTTCTGTACCGGACCCTTTTCCAGAGGCAAGTGAATTATCAGTCAGCTGCCTGACGGTCAGCCTCGCTGCCTGGGACTGGTAGCCAGCGTCACATCCAAATGCAAGATCACCTTGTACCTCACGCACTGGCCAGACTGTTGGTTGTGAGCCATCACATCTGACAGACTTCTTCCCTTTAGCATATTTCTCCACGTCCACTTGAGAAGGTACGGCCAAGTCACAGCGTCTCTGTTTCCACATATCTACACAACTTCCTGCTTTAAAAGTTTTGAGGCCGTAATTCCCACCTGTTTTACTTCCTCTTATTCTTTTGCAGGAAGTCAGGGCTCTTAGCTTAGGAGGTGGACGAGACAGCTCCTGCTGCCAATTCAGAGAGGTCATAGAGTACCTCTTGAAGTTCCTTTTCATGGGAAGAGTGTTCATCTTTTGTTTGTTATAGAGCAGTCTGTTTGCAGTGCACGCTACAGATATAGAAGGGTCTAGACACAGTGGTTCAGCTGTAGCTAAGATCAGTTGGCTCTCAAGCAAAAGTTTGTCCTCCTGGGTCCAATTCTGGTTATCTCTGGCTATGGCCTCTACATCGCAGGCTAAAGTCTGCATCGTGGGACGTAAGAGAATACGCCTGCTTTGGTAATGGGGAGGTTCCCTGTCGCTGGACTGCCTGTAGTCCCGTATTTCTGCTATCACACACCCGTGATGAAAAACGTTAACCTGAGACTTTTCCAGGAGACCCACTAAAACAGGAGGTAATTCTTCTGCATCCAAGTATTCGAGCAATTCCCCTTCTTCGTAGGGCAGTCGGATGATCTCCGAAGATGATCCATTTTCCCCTTTGAGCATCAGCGAATAGCCCTCGTTTCCTGGGTACAGGCTGACCACCAAACACGGCAACGACTCTCTCCTAAGAAGCTTCTCTAACAGGTTCACGTTGCTTGTTAATTCCTCCGTAACCTCAGGCTCTTTTTCACATTCTTCAACATAAATGTCATAAAGTTTTTCATAGAGAGACTTCTCCCCATTAGATTGGTATTTCCTTTCCGGAGGTCTCTGTCGGGCACTTGCAATGATATACTCCGCACGATCCAAAGCTCGTTCTAGAGCCTGTTCCATTGCGGTACAAAATGGGGGGCCTAATGGAAGAGAAAATGTAAGTGAGCACATGAACCGGGTGAAAACCCTGTCTGCAGTACCGACGAGCATTCTTGCAAACGCGGCCACTCCACAGTGGCGCGACCAGCCTCACCTCCAAAAGGACACCAAGACACCCGCCCCCGAAGAAGCAGCGCGCAAAATACC
>NW_020174632.1:1096-1441 GCF_003031525.2 Neophocaena asiaeorientalis asiaeorientalis | reverse complement strand
CCGAAGGCGCGCGCATCCGTGCGTGCGCCTGCGCAGATCGTAGGCTCAGGCCTCATCCTTCTATTGCCTCTTGGGCGCAGGCCCGCCCCCTTCACTTCTGGTTTTGGGGTCTGCACTTCCACCAAGGGCTGGGCTTCGCCACACCTTCTTTTCTTATAACCTTGAAAAGCACAAGCAGCCAACAAAATTAAAATCTATCATTTTTCGGTGTGGCTTTAATACGCACCAATTTTCGTGGTACTGCAGTTGCCGGGAAGGTCATGAAGGGTGGTCATTTCTTGGCGATCGCTTCACCAAGCATTATTCACTGTTTTGGGAATGGCTTGTGTGTTCCCAGTGGCTGGG
>NW_020174632.1:0-888 GCF_003031525.2 Neophocaena asiaeorientalis asiaeorientalis | reverse complement strand
CAGCAGTGAGAGGCCCGCGTACCGCAAAACAGAACAAAACAAAACTAAAAAGAGTCCCCATACATAGCTCTCGCCTACATGCAGGCTCGCTGTATTTGGTGCAAGCATCAGAATTCTTCATTGATTCTTCCAGTGATCTCCTGCCTCATGGTGTTCATAGAGATGTGCACGTAACATGACATTCTTTTACAGAAGTACTTACCTTTTATTTCTCTAGGTATTTCAGAAAGGACTTTATAGTCTTTTTCAAAGTGTGTGGTAGGTACCTTATATCGTCTAAGAATTCCATTCAGGATTAAATTGTTTTAAAAGGTGGTTTGCATCTGATAGGGTTGAGAACTGTTGTTCCAGGTGACGGCAGTACAGCTTAAATGGTTACTCTAACTGTAGACCATAGCTACAGTCCTAGTGGTGGTTTGGAGTGGTATGATTGAGTCCTAGGTAATTTATGGGCCATTGTTTTCCATTAATATTGTTGCCTTGCAATCTGCCAGCCTTTTTGGACAGGTTTTTTTTTGTTTTCTGTTTTAAAGAATCTCTTGATGTTTAGGTGTAGACATAATGATAATACAATATTCATAGTGAAGTCACAAATGAGAAGAATCCAAGATAAACTGGTGAAATTCCTGAATTACAGACTACTATAAAATAAATGTGTTTTTCTAACCAATAGCAATTACGATAATTACATATTACAGTAGATACAGTCTACTGACATAGGATTAAAAACTCGTTGACTAAGAGTTCCTTAAACATGTCCCTCGTTCAGCAATAGACAAGAATAATTTTCTCCTGGCATATCAGTTGTCTTTGGGCAAATGTATACAGTCGTCCCTCGGTATCAGCGGGTGATTGGTTCCAGGACACCCCCCCGCCCCCCCAAGGATG
>NW_020174631.1:0-4418 GCF_003031525.2 Neophocaena asiaeorientalis asiaeorientalis | reverse complement strand
AAAAAAGTCACATTGAATCCTAACCTGAGGCCCCATTTTTTTTGTTTGTGTTTTTAAGCTGTGAAAGTCTCATTTGTTTGAAGTTTATGATAATTCTGTTTTTAAGAGATTTACAATGCCAAATTGCTGAGTGTTTGATAGTAATGTTAATTTAAGTGTGTTACACTAGATATAACAAAATTCAGATTTTTCCTTATGTAGTATGTTTAAGATGGGCTGCTTGTATATTTTAACCCCTTAACGTGACTCTGCATTGAATTTCTATGGTAACTGCATTTCTGCAAAAACATAAAAACATTCAGAGGCTGTGCCCTCTCTCTCCTTTTCCTGTTGCCTTTCAGATCAGGAGAACATGTCTCTCCAGAAGTCACTGGAATGCCCTACATACATTTATTATTATTGTTATTTCCATCCCCCAAATTAATATCAAAACTACCATGATAGATTTGTAAAGAAACCATTTAGGACTACTCATGAGAAAGAAAATTATCTTGGAGAATGACAGAAAAGAAAAAAAAATACAGTTAGAAGATAGGAAGTCAAATTCAAACTGTTTGGCCTAATCCTGAATGTATCATTTTCATTATATAGTCAACTTCTGCTGTGCCCACTTGACTTTATGGCTTAACGATATGATTATGCCCAGTTGATGATGAGTAGCTCTGGTCATAGGATCACCTGAAATCCTAGTCGTGTTTAAATAGAAGATAGTGGTATGTGAGAAGCTCTTACTCAAACTAAGAGTAATTTACTGTCACAGCAACCAAGATTTTGTCCCCCAACTTCAATTAGGCTATGATGTTTTATCATAATATTTCATTCCTCTCAGATTTCCTATCTTTGGTTATAGGACCAGATGGTTTCACTGGTGAATTCTACCAAATATTATAAGAAGTCATACCATTCCCTCTCAAACTTCTCCAAAACATAGATGAGGGAAGAACACGTTGAAATTCATCTTACAAGGCCATCATTACCTGATTCCAAAGCCAGACAAGGATATACAAAAAAATTAAATTACAGGTCAATATACGTGATGAACATAAATGCAAAATTACCCAATAAAGTATTAGTAAATCAAATTCAACAGTACATTAAAAGGATCATACACCATGATCAAGTGGGCTTTGCTTCTGGGATGCAAGGATGGGTCAACACTTGCAAATTAATCAATGTGATTCACCACATTACAAAATAAAGGATAAAATCCTGTGATTATCTTAATAGATGCAGAAAAAGCATTTGACAAATTCAACATCTTTTCCTAATAAAAAACTCTTAACAAAGTGGATATAGAAGAAATTTATCTCAACATAATAAAGGCCCTATATAACAAGCCCACAGCTAACATCATAATCAGTGATGAAAAGCTGAAAGCTATTGCTCTAAGATCAGGAACATGACAAGAATGCCTGTTCTCACTATTATTTAACACAGTACTGGCAGTCCTAGTCAGAGCAATTAGTCAAGGAAAAGAAATAAAAAGCATTCAAATCAGAAAATAATAATTTAAATTGTCTCTGCTTGCAGATGATATGATATAATATTTATAATAGACTTCACCAAAAGACTGTTATAACTAATAAACAGTTTCAGTAAAGTTGCAAGATACAAAATCAATATACAAAGGTCAGTTGTGTTTCTATACACTAATAATACCTATCAGAAAGAGAAATTAAGAAAACAATCTCATTTACAATTGCATTAAAAAGAATAAAATACTTGGTAATAAGTTTGATCAAGGAGGTGAAGGATTTGTACACTCAAGAATTGTTCCATATTGAATGTTGAGCATTTTTTCATGTACCCGTTGGCCACTTGGGTGTCTTCTTAGGAAAATGTCTACTTAGTTCTTCTACCCATTTTTTAGTTGGATTATTTTGTATTGAGTTGTATGAGTTCCTTATATATTTTGGACATTAACCCTTTACTCCGTATATGGTTTGCAAAAATTTTCTCCCATTCTGTAGTTAGCCTTTTTATTTTGTTGATTGTTTCTTTAGCTGTGAAGAAGCTTTTTAGTTTGATATAGTCCCACTTGTTGATTTCTGCTTTTCTTGCTTGTGTTTTTGGTGTCAAATCCAAAAAATCATTGCCAAGATCAATGTTAAGGAGCTTTCCCTGCATGTTTTCTTCCAGACGTTTTATAGTATCAGGCCATATGTTGAAGTGTTTAATCCATTTTGAGTTAATTTTTATGAGGAGTATAAGATAGAGGTACAATTTCATTTTTCTTCATGTGGTTATCCAGTTTTCCAGACACCATTTGTCGAAGACAGTATTCTTTTCCCAGCAAAATAAGGTATCAAAGAGGTATCAGCACTTCTGTCATTATTGCAACTTTATTCAGAATAACCAAGGTATGAAAAACCTGAAGTGTCCACCAATGGATGAATAAATAAGATGTAAAATATACATGTATGAATATATATTATATTATAATTAATATTATAATATATATATAATTCAGCCATGAAAAAAAATAAAATTCTGCCATTTACAACAACATGGATGGACCCCGATTTATTATGCTAAATGAGCTAAGTCAGACAGAGGAAGATTAAATACTGTATGATATTACTTATTTGTGGATTCTAACAAAGATAAACTTGTAAAAACAGAGAGTAGAATAGTGATTACCAGGGGCTGAAGGTTGGGGGGTTGGGGAGATGTTATTTAAGGATACAAACTTACAACTAGTAGATAAATAAATCCTGAAGTTCTAATGTAGAGCATAGTAATTATAGTCACCAATACTGTATTATGAACTTCAAATTTACCAAGAGGCTAGATCTTAATTGTTCTCATCACAAAAAAAGAAGTGATAATTATATGACACATTAAAGGTATTAGGTAACACTATGGTGGTAATCATATTGCAATATATAAATGCATCAAATCAACACATTGTACACCTTAAAATTACACAGTGTTATATGTCAATAGTATCTCAATTAAAAAAGAAAAAAAAGTAATTGGTTGAATAATTTAGTTATCAGAATTGATGTATGTGTAACTTTACCACCTCAACGTGAAGCCCTGATTTCTTTCTAGTCTAAGCTTCAGAATTCAGTTTTACAGTTGTAAATTAGAAACGAGGATTTTGAAAAGTCCTACACATAAATTCATGTAGATACATATAGCACGTGCACACACACTTTGAATAGAAAATGGAATACGCAGGTGAGTAGTTTCAAAGTTGAAGATTTATTCATTTTTGGAAATTTTTAGGTAATTTTAGTCAGTTTGATATAAATATCAATATACTATATGTTGGCTGCCATTGGTCTAAAAATCTACCAGATCTTCCAGCTCCATGCTACTAATAATATCTAGTACTGTTGTGAGCTGAATTATGTCCCCCCCAAAGATATATTGAAGTCCTGAACCCAGGCACCTGTGAATGTGACCTTATTTGGAAATGGGGTCTCTGCGATTTAACCAACTTAAGGTAAGGTCATATTGGATTGAGGTGGGCCCTAAGTCCAATGACTAGTGTCCTTATAAGGAGAAAGAGACATAGAGAGGTAGACACGCAGGGTAAAGGGCCATATGATGGTGGAGACAGAGGTTGGAAGGATGAAACTTCAAGTCAAGGCACGCCAAGTGTTTGCCAATGATCATCAGAAGTTAGGGAGGGGCAATGAAGGATTCTTCCCAAGAGTCTCCAGAGGGAGCCTGGCACTGCTGACACATCAATTCCAGACTTCTAGCCACCAGAACTGTGAGAAAATAAATTTCTGTTGCTTTAAGTCATATACTTGTAGTATTTTGCTATAGCAGCACTAGGATATTAATACACATACTGTATACAGTAGTAAATAGTAGATTGGCCAGTGATATTCCAACTGGGTAAACATTTCTTTGACATATTCTTACACAGATGGGCATTCACCATACCTTAATGACTTGCAATTTATAATTTTGCTTCTGTGACACACCCATGATACGAACTTTGGAACAACAACAAACAACAACAACAAACAAAAAGTACTGGGTGAAGGAACAGTATTGTTTCTCCTGAGAGACAATTAGAAACTGGTTTCAGACAGGCTGGAAGTAGAGAATGCAAATTTTCTGTTAAAAATCAGTGGAATAAAAGCATTTTATTTCAATCTCATCTTTTCAACCCCTGGCAAATGCCTAAAGGAACAAAAGAGTAGTAGAAAATTCAAGATTTAATATAATAGAAAAAAAAACTTCAATATACAAATAGAATTACACTAGCCAAAAAATGTGAAATATTAACCTAAACAAGAGTGCATGATATTTATTTTCACAAACTTCCTCAGTCTCCAAGATATTTGTACATTTCCAAAAACTTAAGTATCTTATTCTACATAATCTCTACAAAATGACAGTTAAGACATCAAGAGCTATAGGAAGGCTCTGGGTACTGTGGAATATATCCTGTTGGG
>NW_020174630.1:0-620 GCF_003031525.2 Neophocaena asiaeorientalis asiaeorientalis | reverse complement strand
CCAGCACTGGAGGGAATGGGCTCAAAGCAGCATCCTCTGGAAGGTGGGACCCGGGGCTTGTGCAGGGTGTGGGGCTGGAGAAGTGATCGGTGTGTGTGTATGTCCGTGCATGTGTGTGCTTATGCATGTGCATGTATGTTTATACATGTGTGCCTACATATTTAGGCACGTGTGTACTGTGCTTGTGTGTTTACATATGGACGTGCATGTTTATATGGGTGTCTGTATATGTGTGCATGTGTGTGATATGCACGTGTGCCTGTATGTTTATGTGTGTCCATGCATGTGCATGTATGTTTACATATGTGTGCCTGTATCTGTGTGCATGTTTTTGTGTGTATGCATATAGGTGCATATGTGTGTCCGTATGCTTGTGCATGTGTGTTTATGTATGTATATACATGTGTATGTGTCTGTATGTGTGTGTGTGTGATATGCACATGTGCCTGTATGTTTATGTGTGTCTGTGTGTCCGTACATGTGTATGCATGTTTATACATGTGTGCACGTGTGTGATATGCATGTGTGATACATATATGTGTGTCCATATGTTTATGTGTGCGTGTGCATGTGTGTTTATATATGGTTATGCGTGCCTGTATATGTGTGCATGTGTGTGA
>NW_020174629.1:0-501 GCF_003031525.2 Neophocaena asiaeorientalis asiaeorientalis | reverse complement strand
AAACAACTAAATGAAGTGGAGACAGGCAACCTTGCAGAAAAGAAGTCAGAATAATGATAGTGAAGATGATTCAGGACCTCGGAAAAAGAATGGAGGCAAAGATCGAGAACATGCCAGAAATGTTTAACAAAAACCTAGAAGAATTAAAGAACAAACAAACAGAGATGAATAATACAATAACTGAAAAGAAAACTACACTAGAAGGAAGCAATAGCAGAATAACTGAGGCAGAAGAACGGATAGTGACCTGGAAGACAGAATGGTGGAATTCACTGCTGTGGAACAGAATAAAGAGAAAAGAATGAAAAGAAATGAAGACAGCCTAAGACACCTCTGAGACAACATAAAACGCAACAACATTCGCATTATAGGGGTCCCAGAAGGAGAACAAGGAGAGAAAGGACCCGAGAAAATATTTGAAGAGATCAGGGTCAAAAGCTTCCCTAACATGGAAAAGGAAATAGGCACCCAAGTCCACAAAGGGCAGCGAGCCCCATACAG
>NW_020174628.1:0-472 GCF_003031525.2 Neophocaena asiaeorientalis asiaeorientalis | reverse complement strand
AAAAAGATGCATAGTTATTTTGAAAATCAGGTGAGATCATACTATAATTTTAAGCAAAGGCTAGAGCCACAGCTGTCTGATCAAGCCTTGGATGGTTCTGGAGTTGGTAGAACTACTTGGAATGTGGTGCCCTTTTATGCTGTATGTCTGTTAAAAATCCAAGCAACTGGAAAATGAACCAATTAAAAAATACTGTTTTGCTTAGAAAAGGCAAAGACTCATTATATGAGGGTAATATAAAACAGCTGTGGTTACACTGGAGTGTGGATTCATGATGAAAAGTATAAATGTAAGAGTTTCCATTTTAATGGTACAACCCAGGCCATAGGTGAGCAGACCCCACAGAAGACAGCTTGTAGACTTTTCCTTTCCATGTATTTCATACACATTTCCTATGTTCCCCTTTCCAGAAATCTGTGTTATTGAGTGACATTTTTTTTTTGTGGTACACGGGCCTCTCACTGTTGCGGCC
>NW_020174627.1:1026-1096 GCF_003031525.2 Neophocaena asiaeorientalis asiaeorientalis | reverse complement strand
TCATTCATCAGTGTCTTATAGTTTTTTGCATACAGGTCTTTGTCTCCCTAGGTAGGTTTTTTTTTTTTTT
>NW_020174627.1:0-207 GCF_003031525.2 Neophocaena asiaeorientalis asiaeorientalis | reverse complement strand
TGTTCCTTCCTCTGGAATTTTTTGGAAGAGTTTGAGAAGGATGGGTGTTAGCTCTTCTCTAAATGTTTGATAGAATTCGCCTGTGAAGGCATCTGGTACTGGGCTTTTGTTTGTTGGAAGATTTTTAGTGACAGTTTCAATTTCATTATTTGTGATTGGTCTGTTGATATTTTCTATTTCTTCTTGGTTCAGTCTTGGAAGGTTATA
>NW_020174626.1:914-1150 GCF_003031525.2 Neophocaena asiaeorientalis asiaeorientalis | reverse complement strand
CAACAGTCTCCGCATGGTGGCCCATCTGGTGCCAAACACCTTTCACCCACGGCGAGAAGTCCCAGCCACTAGAAAGTCCAGAAGGGGCCCCGCCCTTTGCCTTTGGGCCGGGGTTAAGCCACCAGCTGGGCTTGCATGTGACCCCTGCCACACCCCTGCCCCACCTGCCCTTCCTCTGTGACATGTACAATGGATATGTCATAAAGCCAGGCTGAGCCAGTGCTATAAATTCAGAG
>NW_020174626.1:557-893 GCF_003031525.2 Neophocaena asiaeorientalis asiaeorientalis | reverse complement strand
CTTTCACTCTCTGCTCTCAGATCAGGCAGGCAGTACCTCTAATATGGAAGCTATGGACACCACACCTCCTTCACACGCTGTCCTCTTCCATTCTGCTCATGTTTTCCCAAGCACCCCACTGACGGCTTTGGCGGGTATCGGGGCTTCAGCAGGCAGCACGTCTGACCCCGTACCTATGGACACCACACCTCCTTCTCACGCTGCCATCTTCAATTCTGCTCCTGTTTTCCCCAGAACACAATTTATGGCTTTGGCGGGCATTGGTGCTTCAGCAGGCAGTACCTCAGACCCCGAACCTATGGACACCACACCTCCTTCACACGCTATCATCTTCCA
>NW_020174626.1:0-314 GCF_003031525.2 Neophocaena asiaeorientalis asiaeorientalis | reverse complement strand
CCTCTTTACCCCAGCGCCCCATTTACCGCTTAGGCTGGCACTGGTGCTTCAGCAGGCAGCACCTCTAACACCAAAGCTATGGACACTACACCTCCTTCCCAGGCTGTCATTTGGCAGTCTGCCCTGTCTCCAAGTAGAACCACTACCCATTTCACACTGCTGTTCCAAGTTCTGGGAACACACCACATAGTGGTAGCAATGCCTCAGCCCATGCCTCGACTCATTTACCTGCAATGTGAGCCAACAGATAGACCAACATTTCAAAGTTATGAAAGAAAATTGAGTAAGTTATACGCTTGGAAGTTCATTTATTA
>NW_020174625.1:0-748 GCF_003031525.2 Neophocaena asiaeorientalis asiaeorientalis | reverse complement strand
ACTATCACCATGAGCACTGCCACAATGAGCATTGTAACCATAGGAACTGTCACCATGAGTGTTGTCATCATGAGCAATCTCAACATGAGCACTCTCACCATGGGCACTGTCACTGTGAGCAATATCACCGTGAGCACTCTCAGCAAGGGCACTGTCAACATGGCCACTATCACTGTGAGCTCTGTCACCTTGAGCATTATCACTGTGGGCAATGTCACCATGGGCACTTTCACCGTGAGCACTGTCACCACTGGCACTATCACTATGGGCACTGTCACAATGGGCAGTTTAACCGTGAGTACCATCACCATGGGCATTGTCACCATGAGCACTGTCACCACGGGCAGTGTGATCCTGGCCACTTTCACCATAGGCACTGTCTCCATGGGCACTTTCACCATGGGCACTACCACCGTGTGCACTATCACCATGAGCACTGTCACAATTGGCACTGTCACCATGGGCACTGCCACCATGGGTACTATCATACTGTCACTGCACTATCACCATGACCACTGTCACAATTGGCACTGTCACCATGGGCACTGCCACCATGGACACTATCACTGTGTGCACAGTCACCATGGGCACTGTCACTGATAGCACTGTCACCATGGGCACTGTTACCATGGGCACTATCACCATGAGCACTGACACTGTGCTCACTGTCACTATGTACACTGTCACCATGAGCACTGCCACCATCAGCAGAGTCACTGTGAACCCTATCACATTGGGTGCTGCAACC
>NW_020174624.1:0-925 GCF_003031525.2 Neophocaena asiaeorientalis asiaeorientalis | reverse complement strand
GGTAGGAGAGAGGGCACCAGCTTAGAAGCTGGGCCACGGATGTGGGTTGAAGTGTGTATGTATATTTGTATGTGTATGTGCTGGGCAAAGAACTCCTGGTGGAATTGACCCCATGCTGTTTATGCTTTCTGCTCTCTTTGGTTCAGACCCCTAAGGGTGTGAGAAGTATAGACTGACAGAGGCATCTGAATGACAAAGGAGGCACATTTGGGTCCTGCCTGAGCACCTTCACAGGAGGAATGGAGGAGATGTGCGTGGAAAAAGCAGGCATTCTGCAAACCACACAAATGACAAGCCCCTGTGTCCCTGTCAGTAGTTCCAGGGTTTGGTGGGGAAAGATAAAATACTCCAGCAATGTGACCTTACGTGACAGGTCCTCTCCTCTCCTTGATTGTGGACAAATCCGGCATAGAGTTTCCCAGTCGTGAACTGTTAGGGGAAAATAATACCTGGAACTAAGCCACACCAAGCCACTGCCCTAACCTGGAACAAACATAGAGGCTGAAACTGGATTAACCATTTAATGAATTTTAAACCAAACTCTTCTCCCTTCTCTCCATCCCTCAACTAGTAATATTCAAACCAGACCACATTCTATATACTTTGTACCTTATTAACCAGACCAGGGGGACAGAGAAGGCTTTTTGTAGATAGTTGGTTTGGTATCTGTGCTAATGATAACAACTGAGTAGCAAAATCCTGGAGGAATGCGGGTGGAGAGAATGGAAGGATAGTATAGTAGTCAGAATGGTATCTGAGGCTAACTGTATTTTGGAGTTAGCAGGAAATTACTGCAGCTGAAGACATCTGATGTCCTCTGGTGCCTGTCAGACACAGGCTGGATTCTGGCTTTTGGAGGGTCCCTGCTTGAACCATGGACAGCAGGGTCTACAGTCTTTGTCCATCATCTGCCCCAGTTTGACCC
>NW_020174623.1:0-359 GCF_003031525.2 Neophocaena asiaeorientalis asiaeorientalis | reverse complement strand
CATGCTTAGCTACATGACCAACTTGAAGGTCAGGCTGGGGAAGAGAGGAGAAATGATTTATCCCGGAAAGCAAGAAAGAGCAGGTCTGCTGGAGAGAGAATTCACCCTCCGCCTCCACTGTGTCCCGGCAGGTGGAGGAGCTCACATATCCCAGTGATTACCGCAAGATCATGTTGTTTTTCCGAAAGAACCCCTATTTCCGGAATGAGGTGGTTGTTAAGGAGTATGTCATTCACGTCACTGGTAAGAGACAGCTCCCTGGATCGTGGGGGAGGGCAGATGGGGTGAGGTGAACTTGAAACGTGATTTAGACCCTTGTCCCACGCTCCTTTTCCCACAGGATATAGGGCATCTCATCT
>NW_020174622.1:0-472 GCF_003031525.2 Neophocaena asiaeorientalis asiaeorientalis | reverse complement strand
GGTGGTGCTGAGCTCTCTCAGCTTTTGCTTATCTGTAAAGGTTGTAATTTCTCCTTTGAATCTGAATGAGATCCTTGCTTGGTAGAGTAATCTTGGTTGTAGGTTTTTCTCCTTTGTCACTTTAAATATGTCCTGCCACTCCCTTCTGGCTTTCAGAGTTTCTGCTGAAAGATCAGCTGTTAACCTTATGGGGATTCCCTTATGTGTTATTTGTTGTTTTTCCCTTTCTGCTTTTAATATTCTTTGTATTTAATTTTTGACAGTTTGATTAATATGTGTCTTGGCATCTTTCTCCTTGGATTTATCCTGTATAGGACTCTGTGTGCTTCCTGGACTTGATTAACTATTTCCTTTCTCATATTAGGGAAGTTTTCCTTTTCTATTCTTTTTCTATTCTTCTTCTAGGACCCCTGTAATTTGAATGTTGGGGTATTTAATGTTGTCCCAGAGGTCTCTGAGACTGTACTCAGTT
>NW_020174621.1:662-772 GCF_003031525.2 Neophocaena asiaeorientalis asiaeorientalis | reverse complement strand
TTACCCTAACCCGTCCCCTAATCCTAACCCTTACGTTAACAGTAAACCGTATCTTAACACGTACGCTCACGCAAAACCGTTGTCGTACCCTAACCTGTCCCCTAAACCGT
>NW_020174621.1:0-201 GCF_003031525.2 Neophocaena asiaeorientalis asiaeorientalis | reverse complement strand
CTAACCTGTCCCCTAACCCGTCCCCGTCCTCTAACCCTAACCCTAACCCTAACTTTAACCCTAACCCTTACCCGAAGCCTTACCCTAACCTGTCGCCTAATCCTAGCCCGTACTCTAACACTAACCGGTACCCTAACACATACGCTCTCCCTAAAGCGTTATCGTACACTAACCTGTCCCCTAAACTCTCCCCGTCCCCTA
>NW_020174620.1:0-5262 GCF_003031525.2 Neophocaena asiaeorientalis asiaeorientalis | reverse complement strand
AAACTAGAAAAGACAAGTTCAACAAACATACTTAGCAGCTCCCTGTATTTGAATGGAAGCTGGTGTTCTGTAAGCTTACATTGAAACATTGTAACAAGAATAAATGTTCATTTTCATAAAGAAAAAAAGAGTCATGTACCACAATGTTCATTTACAATAGCCAGAACATGGAAGAAACCTAAGTGTCCATTGACAGATGAATGGATGGAATATTACTCAGCCATAGAAAGAAACGAAATTGAGTTATTTGTAGTGAGGTGGACGGACCTAGAGTCTGTCATACAGAGTGAAGCAAGTCAAAAAGAGAATAACAAATACTGTATGCTGACATATATATGGTATCTAAAATAAATGGTTCTGATGAACCTAGGGGCAGGACAGGAATAAAGACACAGACGTAGAGAATGGACTTGAGGATACGGGGAGGGGAAAGGGCTGGGACAAAGTGAGAGAATAACACTGACATATATACACTACCAAATGTAAAATAGCTAGTGGGAAGCAGCTGCATAGCACTGGGAGATCAGCTCGGTGCTTTGCGACCACCTAGAGGGGTGGGAAAAGGAGGGTGGGAGGGAGACGCAAGAGGGAGGGGATATGGGGATATATGTATACATATAGCTGATTCACGTTGTTACACAGCAGAAACTAACACAACATTGTAAAGCAATTATACTACAATAAAGATGTTTTTAAAAAAAGTGAGTAGCTTCATCACTGGCATTAGAGCTAACAAGAAAAATCATATCATTTCCATTGATGCAGAAAAGGCTTGTGACAAAATACAATATACGTTCATGTTAAAAACACTTAAAAAGTAACTAATAGCTAATTCCTTAACATAAAAAAATGCATATGCCACAACCTCAGAGCAGCACCTACTTCTGGGGAAATGCTAGAAGCTTTCTTATTAAAGTTAGGAGAAAGACAAAGATGTCCACTACCTTTACCACTATTTAGCATTGTGTTGGAGCTACTACATAATGCAGTCGGCCAAGAGAAAAAACAATTAGAAGCATAATAATTGGAAAGAAACAGGTAAAATATCATCTGCATATTTGCAGATGAAATAATGATATATCAGAAAACTTAAAAGAAGAAAACCACTATCAAAAGACAGATAAACAACAATTTGAAAGCAGCTTTTATATTATTCATACGCAAAAATAAAAAGCAGTTAAAAGAAATGTGGAAGAAAAGAGCACATTGTCTGTTGCATGAAAGTAAAAAGAAATTGAAAGGAAAGAACTTTTTTTTTTTTTTTTTTCGGTACTCAGGCCTCTCACTGTTGTGGCCTCTCCCATTGCAGAGCACAGGCTCCAGACACTCAGGCTCAGCGGCCATGGCTCATGGGCCTAGCCGCTCCGCTGCATGTGGGATTTTCCCCGACCGGGGCATGAACCCATGTCCCCTACATCGGCAGGCGGATTCTCAACCACTGCGCCACCAGGGAAGCCCAAGAACATTCTTAAGTACAAGTTAAGACTAAGCAGATAGGTCAATTAAATGGAATAGCAAATCAATAATTAAGCCTAATTGTATATGGAAATTTAGTATATGTTAAAGACAGTATCTCAGATCAGTGGGGAAGAATGAGTTCTCAGTAAGTATATTGTGACAAGTGTGTTAGTGAGAGTGGCCCATTGTATTTTACTTAAAAATTTTTTTCTTTATTTGTATTGTATTATTTTTGGCTGTGCTGCAAGGCATGTGGGATCTATTTCCCTGATCAGGAATTGAACCCATGCCCCCTACAGTGGAAGTGCAGAGTCCTGACCACTGGACTGCCAGGGAATTCCCTGTCCCATTTTAGACCAGTAGTCTTTGAACTGGGATTCCTATACTCTTGAAATTATATGAAGGTTTGCCAAGGTTTATGCAGGCATAGATAATTCTAATTGAATCTAGTGATGTGTGTGTGTGTGTGTGTGTGTGCATGTGTGTGTGTGTGTGGGTTTGTGTTTTAGAATTTTTTCCCCTCAAACTGCTTTAGAACATGCTTGAGATCCAGATGTCATGCTTCCTCTTTCCCATTTCACTTTCCCCTCTTAACTTTCCCTTAAAAAAACCTCCACCATCCTGAATCTTACTATGGTACATTGCTCCAGAGTCTAAAATCTCCAAGGTACCAAAGAAGTAAGCAATTCATTGGCTCCTGGCTTCTGAGGGTAAGTCCTGAACAGCTAGGCAAGAAATATTGCAAGACAGGGAGGTGTTTTAACTAGGCAGCAACATCGAGACAAGATTCCTTGATCTTATCTATCTATCTATCTATCTGTTATCTTAGAATTCAGAAATGAATTGGTGGTCACTGAAACCCATCGTGTAACATCATTGTTTGAATTGAAAAACAAAGTCAAACTTTTTATGAGAAAAAAATAAATCTTATGTGGCAGGTTTGTTTGACAATGTGGGGTATGGGAGAAACAGAAGAATTAAGGAGGAGTCCCAGGATTTCTGGTAAGGTGAATTATATTGCCATTTTTTTTGGAGATGGAAAAGAGTGAGGGAAGAACGTATGGGGGGAAATTAGGCCTTATGTTAAGCATATGTTAGATGCCAATTAGATATCCAGTGTAGATGTTTCATAGATTACAGTATATATGAGCCTGGCTTTCAATAGAGAAGGTTGGGATGAAAATGTAAATTTGTGTGTCATCAATGTATAAATAGTCATTAAAGCCATATCCCTAGATGAGATTGTAGGGGAGCTAAAGCTTTACCTGTTCCCTCTTAGGTTCTCCATCTGGACCTGAGAAGTAAGTTGACATAAAACAGGTTAACAGGAGAAAAGCATAGAGATTTTATTTAATAATTTTTACATGTACATGGGGGTCCTCATAGAAAAATGAAGACCCAAAGTGGCTAGGCTTAAGTGCTTTTATACTAGTGGCCTGTTTTGGGGTGGCATGTGCTGAACCCCTCCAAGACCATTTGAAGAGAATAAATGTTTGAGGACTGAGCTCTGAGGAAACACAACATGTAGAGACCAGCAAGAGGAGGAAGATATAGGAAAAGGAGACTGAGCAGGAGCATTTTGCAAGGAAGAAGGCAAACCAGGAGAATGTGGAGTTCCAGAATCCAGGCAAAGATGGTGTTTCAGGGAGAGAGTAGCCATAAGGCCACATTCTTCGGAGACACTCAATAAGATAAGGAATGGTAATGCATCATTGGATTTGTTGATATAAAACTCACTGGTGGGCTTCCCTGGTGGCGCAGTGGTAGAGAATCCACCTGCCAATGCAGGGGACACGGGTTCGAGCCCTGGTCTGGGAGGATCCCACATGCCACGGAGCAACTAGGCCCGTGAGCCATAACTACTGAGCCTGCGCATCTGGAGCCTGTGCTCCACAGCAAGAGAGGCCGCGATAGTGAGAGGCCCACACACTGTGATGAAGAGTGACCCCCACTTGCTGCAACTAGAGAAAGCCCTCGCACAGAAATGAAGACCCAACACAGCCATAAATAAATAAATAAATAAAATTTAAAACTCACTGGTGACCTCAGCAAGAGTGATTTCAGCGGAATGGTAGGGATGAAAATCTGACTGTAGTGGGTTCAAGTAAGAAAGGTGTTAGGGAGTAGAGATGATACATTTAGGATATTTTAGAAAATGATTTTTTGTTGTGGTAGAAGTCACATAATAGAAAACATACTATTTTAACCGTCTTTAACTGTACAGTTCAGTGGCACTAAGTACATTCACATCGTTGTGCAGCTCCCACCATCATCCATCTCCGGAATTTTTCAGCTTCCTAAACTGAAACTGTCCGCACTAAACACTAACTCCCCATTCCCGAGACACAAGGAGCAAAAAGACTATAACCTGTTTTTACGCACTGAACCACTAATTCCAGTTCTAGGATGCTGTTCTAATAAAATGATGAGAAATTCAAATTTTTATTTAAAGGCGTATACCATAATGCTATTTAAAATGGTGAAAAACTGGAAATAAATAATCAAGATATCCCCAAACAGGAAAATTATAAACTTAAGTGTGGTATATCTATGGTGTAGAATAGTAGATAATGAATTCAAGCTATGAATACAAGGTATTTTTAATGACAAAAGTGAGTGTTAATAAAAAGGACATAAAATTGTCTCTATAATATGATGTAACAATGTGCAAAATTGTGAAAAAGATAGAAATAAGTAAAAATAATGAGTGCTTGTCTATGTGGCAGAGTTGTGGATGTTTTCAGTATTTTTCTAATTTTTTCCCATCAGAAATTCTTAAAACATACATAGGATTAACCTGGTTCATATTTACTATAATGAAGGTAGACCAGTGATGATCTCTATCTACATAACTCTAGTTATTTTGACGGAAAAATGCTTCTCAGCACCATAAATTCAGCTCATAAAATAGTACAAAACCAAAAGGCTCCCCCCCACCTTCTTCTGTATTAATTATGGATCTATTTGTTGTAAATGACAGAATCTCAACTCATGCTGGCTTGTTCCCAATGAGAGTATTTTGACTTTTGCTGTTCGAGGCAGAGCTGGATATAGGCTCTGACGATGCTCTCAGATCTGTCTTTCTTCATATTTCTGCATTGTCTTTCTCTATATTTTAGGCTAAGGTGTGAATGTTGTTCCCTAAAATGGTCCAGTGATTAACTTACACAGCTCACAATGAAATGGCAGCTCTACTGTGTAGAAAAAAACACGAAAACCACAGATATCCACTTAAATGAATCTGTCTGCAAAGCAGATGTGTTCATGGCTTGCATCTTTGTGCTTACCCTCTTTTCCACAATTGTTTCTAGTTTTGAGAGTCTGTGAGCCTATTCTAGTAACTCTTTCAAATTTCAATGTTAATGACAGATTAAAGCAAATCTTGAATAGTCTCTTTTGGACAGATCTTCTCTGTCCATGGTCTATTCTTATTTCCCCTCCCTTTCACTTAAATTGTTCTTGGTCTCTTCCACCATTCAAGACCCCAAATATAGCATTACCCAACATTCAGTTGTATATAGTATATAGCATTACCCAACATTCAGCACCAAGAAAACGTTTCCTTGATGAAACAATGGTGAGTGGGACTATTCTAAATCTATGGGTTGCTTTTCTGGGATGGATCACAGACATTTCATGAAAGTAAAATGTACTAACTTTGACTGGAAGTTACCACATCTCTCACTTCATCCATCACTGAGTGTTACAGGAAGTCTTTTATTCAATAAAATAATTTCTCTTCCTCACACTTCTCAGTTTCTATTTTTGAAGAAAGTCTCTCTCTTTCTGAACGATGTGGATATA
>NW_020174619.1:479-1118 GCF_003031525.2 Neophocaena asiaeorientalis asiaeorientalis | reverse complement strand
TCATTGATTAGCTCTAGTAGTTTTCTGGTCGCATCTTTAGGGTTCTATTTGTGTAGTATCATGTCATCTGCAAACAGTGACAGCTTTACTTCTTTTCTGATTTGGATTCCTTTTATTTCTTTTTCTTCTCTGATTGCTGTGGCTAAAACTTCCAAAACTATGTTGAATAAGAGTGGTAATAGTGGGCAACCTTGTCTTGTTCTTGATCTTAGTGGAAATGGTTTCAGTTTTCCATCATTGAGGACGATGTTGGCTGTGGGTTTGTCATATATGGCCTTTATTATGTTGAGGAAAGTTCCCTCTATGCCTACTTTCTGCAGGGTTTTTATCATAAGTGGGTGTTGAATTTTGTTGAAAGCTTTCTCTGCATCTATTGAGATGATCATGTGGTTTTTCTCCTTCAGTTTATTAATATGGTGAATCATGTTGATTGATTTGCGTATATTGAGCAATCCTTGCAGTCCTGGAATAAACCCCACTTGATCATGGTGAATGATCCTTTTAATGTACTGTTGGATTCTGTTTGCTAGTATTTTGTTGAGGATTTTTGTATCTGTGTTCATCAGTGATATTGGCCTGTAGTTTTCTCTCTTTGTGACATCCTTGTCTGGTTTTGGTATCATGGTGATGGTGGCCTCA
>NW_020174619.1:0-160 GCF_003031525.2 Neophocaena asiaeorientalis asiaeorientalis | reverse complement strand
AGTTGTTACTTCTCCTTTTTCATTTTTAATTCTATTTATTTGAGTCTTTTCCCTTTTTTTCTTGATGAGTCTGGCTAGTGGTTTATCAATTTTGTTTATCTTCTGAAAGAGCCTCCTTTTAGTTTTACTGATCTTTACTATCATTTCCTTCATTTCTTTT
>NW_020174618.1:0-1095 GCF_003031525.2 Neophocaena asiaeorientalis asiaeorientalis | reverse complement strand
AATTTACCTTTGTTGTATCTTTCTTTGTCACTAGGCTACACTAGGCACAAAATTTAAGAATTAGTACAATGGGCAAGACTCATGGTCTGATCACCTTATTCTTCCAACTATGACAATGACACTAAGGACATGCTATTACAGATCTTTCCTGATATCAACTGTTTTTCTTAATTACATGAATATTATAAACTATATACTGGTTCAAATAGGAGATTGAAAAATCCAGGGACCTCAAGGATGAGTAGGAGCTAGTCAGTGATGGTGGGGTGAGGAGAAGAGGTTGTATTCTGGACAGAGAAAAAAGCATATGCAACTGCCCTGAGATGGCAGAAAGCAGCAGACATCTGGGGATTTGAAAGAAGGTCAGTGGAGCCTGGTGAGCAAGTGGGAGGATGGTATCAGTGGAGACTGAAGAGATAGGCAAGAACTGGAAGCCTAAGAATATCCTTTGTGGGACACAGCGTCCTGAGTCCCATGCACGTTCACTGAAAGCAAGTTCATATTACTAGCGGTATTATACTAGAAAGCCTCCATATTCTCGAGCTTATGTTGTACTGTACAGTCACTCGTTTGAGCATTCATTCGACAAGCATATATTGAGTGTCTACTGTATGCCATGTGCTTTGGGCCAGAGTTGTATACCTCCCAGACTTTTGTAAATTACAGGCTGCCACTTACAATGTGGTCACTTTGTCAGTCCTGTCATGATAGAGTCAGATTTAGCTTCTTTTCATTATTATTATCTTGGGTATAGTATCGACGGTTTGGAGAACAGGGCCCAATGTCAGTGAGTTCTGCTGTCAGCAATCTGGAATACATCTTCCAAGGGTGTCCTTAAGCTCCTGGTGGGCAAGAGCAAGAGCGGGAAAACAACTAGAGCTGTGTCTTTGTGCCACTGAAGCAGCATTTGGGGAGATGTTAGGCTTAGTTCTCACGACTCTCTTATCCTCAGTGCTATGAGCTTTGACGAGGAGCCTATAATTGTCATTTTGAAGACTGATGGATGCCACTTTTTTCTTTCTCTCTCTTTCTAGCTTTGCTTTATTTAGACTCTGTTTTTTTTCACCTACTGCCTCTTTCCATTTTTTTCCATCT
>NW_020174617.1:599-712 GCF_003031525.2 Neophocaena asiaeorientalis asiaeorientalis | reverse complement strand
GTGCTGGCCGCCAGTGCAGGTCCCAAATTTGCACCACCTGACCAGTATAGAAGAAGAAAGGAACGCCAAAATTGGTTCCACTTGGAGACATAGGACATAGCATTATCACACCC
>NW_020174617.1:0-551 GCF_003031525.2 Neophocaena asiaeorientalis asiaeorientalis | reverse complement strand
GCAAATTAACAATTTTTCATGAACTCATCAGAAAGCAGAGGTCACGGAGCCAATAACCAACCCAGAATCTGAGGAAAAACAGGCATCCACAGGAAGAAACAGGACCCAGGCCTTTGCCTGGCTGGGACAAACACCTCTGGACACCATAAAAGCCATTAGGAAGAATTGAGCTAGAAATGTTTAACAAACTGCTGAAGGCCAATCGTAGGCTTGCTAAGGGCTGCAGTAATAGGAAAAGCTGCGTGAACAGTATGTGGGAGCTTCCTGTACTATCTTTGCAACTCTTCTGTTAAGTCTAAAATTATTTAAAACAAAAACTGATGGGGGACTCATGAACACTACTGAGCGTGGACAGAGGCAAACAGAAAAAAACATCTCATGGGAGGTCTCCCATCCCAGGCATGCATGGTACTCTCAAAAGAATATCCGTGTAGATGACCTCACTCACCAAACTATGGAAAAAAAAACAGGAATTCTAATGACTCAGCCCACAGAAACAACAACCAGAACTTCTTCACCCCTGAAAAACTACAGATATATTTATTTTGCAT
>NW_020174616.1:0-479 GCF_003031525.2 Neophocaena asiaeorientalis asiaeorientalis | reverse complement strand
ATGACACAATAATAATTCCAAATAAATCCTTCTAACAGTTAAGTAAAGAGAAGCCAAAATTCTTCTCTGGACTATTTTGATTGAAAACAGAGGGCATCCCTTTAGAAGTTATGGAAGTTCAGATACAGAGCCTCAAACTCTAGATTGCAATGCGACATTTGTTTCTGAACTTCTGCTGCCAGTCTTGCTAACAGTTCACTTGCAATGTAATATATTACTGCATTTCCTTTCTAGGCAAGAACATTATTTACTCGCAGGAGAAATACT
The DNA here is from genome assembly GCF_003031525.2 of Neophocaena asiaeorientalis asiaeorientalis. Classification (NCBI taxonomy): domain Eukaryota; kingdom Metazoa; phylum Chordata; class Mammalia; order Artiodactyla; family Phocoenidae; genus Neophocaena; species Neophocaena asiaeorientalis. The sequence goes on along the minus strand of NW_020174616.1, from coordinate 212 downwards.
TTCCTGAGGAAAGACTGTCTTTGGAAACTTTCAAGGACATTTGAGAAATGCTTCAGCCCAAGCCACAAAATTATGAGCATGCTTTTGTGCCTCTCTGTTCCCAGGGCACCATTTTTAAAAATCTTTCATTTAAGTTTATGGCAAGCATCCATCTTCCCTTTCTAAAAAAAATAGCAATTAACACAACTTCATTGATTTCCAGTTTTCCTAGG
>NW_020174615.1:247-776 GCF_003031525.2 Neophocaena asiaeorientalis asiaeorientalis | reverse complement strand
TCTTGCTCCTTCATCTGCTGTGTCTTTTTCTGTCTTTTCATTTTGCTTACCTTACTGTATTTGGGGTCTCCTTTTTGCAGGCTGCAGGTTCGTAGTTCCCGCTGTTTTTGATGTCTGTCTCCCGTGGCTAAGGTTGGTTCAGTGGGTTGTGTAGGCTTCCTGGTGGAGGGGACTAGTGCCTGTGTTGTGGTGGATGAGGCTGGATCTTGTCTCTCTAGTGGGCAGGTTCACGTCTGGTGGTGTGTTTTGGGGTGTCTGTGGCCTTATTATGATTTTAGGCAGCCTCTCTGCTAATGGGTGGGGTTGTGTTACTGTTTTGCTAGTTGTTTGGCATCGGTTGTCCAGCACTGTAGCTTGCTGCTCATTGAGTGAAGCTGGGTGCTGGTGTTAAGATGGAGATCTCTGGGAGATTTTCGCCGTTTGATATTATGTGGAGCTGGGAGGTCTCTTGCTGTCCAGTGTCCTGAAGTTGGCTCTCCCACCTCAGAGGCAGAGCCCTGACTCCTGGCTGGAGCACCAAGAGCCTTTC
>NW_020174615.1:0-191 GCF_003031525.2 Neophocaena asiaeorientalis asiaeorientalis | reverse complement strand
ACTCCTGGCTGGAGCACCAAGAGCCTTTCATCCACACGGCTCAGAATAAAAGGGAGAAAAAGTAGAGAGAATTAGTAGAAGTAGGAAGAAAGAAAGGATGGAAGGAAGGAAGAAGGAAAGAAAGAAAGAAAGAAGAAAAGGAAAGAAGCCAAGAAAGAAAGAAAGGAGGGAGGGAGGGAGGGAGGAGGGAA
>NW_020174614.1:630-786 GCF_003031525.2 Neophocaena asiaeorientalis asiaeorientalis | reverse complement strand
CAACAATCATTTGTGAACATTTACTATAGACCATGTATCTTTATAACTTTTTTGTGTAGGATTCCAGGAAAGAGGCCTGGGCTGCGGTCACAGTTGGGGGGCCCCCAGGCCGGGCCGCCCCTCCAGGACCCCCGACGGGGCCCTGCGCTGCTGGCG
>NW_020174614.1:0-214 GCF_003031525.2 Neophocaena asiaeorientalis asiaeorientalis | reverse complement strand
TCGGCCTGAGCGTCCTGAGGGGAAACGGGGCAAGGGAGGCGCAGGGTCCGGCTGCAGCGTCAGCGCCCCTCCTGCCGACCGCAGGGAAAGCGGCTGAAAACTCCTCCCGAGGCGCGCAGGCCACTTATTCAGCTGAGTCCCTCTGCGCTTCTTCCTCCCGGAGCTGAAGTACCGGGGGAGGGGACAGGGCAGGCGACTGGCGCAGGTAATGGGG
>NW_020174613.1:596-781 GCF_003031525.2 Neophocaena asiaeorientalis asiaeorientalis | reverse complement strand
AAACTACAAATAGAGCTACCATATGACCCAGCAATCCCAGTCATGGGCATACACCCTGAGAAAACCATAATTCAAAAAGAGTCATGTACCACAATGTTCATTGCACCTCTATTTACAATAACCAGGAGATGGAAACAACCTAAGTGTCCATCATTAGATGAATGGATAAAGAAGATGTGGCACAT
>NW_020174613.1:0-226 GCF_003031525.2 Neophocaena asiaeorientalis asiaeorientalis | reverse complement strand
ATCAGCTCGGTGCTTTGTGACCGCCTGGAGGGGTGGGATAGGGAAGGTGGGAGGGAGGGAGACGCAAGCGGGAAGAGATATGGGAACATATGTATGTGTGTAACTGATTCACTTTGTTATAAAGCGGAAACTAAAACATCTTTGTAAAGCAGTTATACCCCAATAAAGATGTTAAAAAAAACAAAAAGAAAATATATAGGTGAAGTGTAAAAGGGTTGGAATAGAT
>NW_020174612.1:264-481 GCF_003031525.2 Neophocaena asiaeorientalis asiaeorientalis | reverse complement strand
TGGCCCCGCCTCTGCGTGTAGGTCGCTGGGGGGCGTCTGTTATTCGCTCAGACACGACGGAGTCAAAGGAGCAGCTGATTGGATGGCTCTGGCGCACTCAGGCCGGGGGGGAGGGAGGGGCGCAGAGTGCGGGGCGAGCCTGCGGCGGCAGAGGCCCGCGTGAGGTTGCTGAGCCTGAGGCGCGCCGTGTGTTCTCCCGGGGAAGTTGTCTCTGGAT
>NW_020174612.1:0-243 GCF_003031525.2 Neophocaena asiaeorientalis asiaeorientalis | reverse complement strand
GGCTCCCCGAAAGGGAGGTGTGGAGAGTGACCTGTGCTCGCACACAGGCTTCTTGGTGGCGGCAGCAGCAGCCTTAGCATCTCATGCCTGTCTCTGGGCTGCACGCTGTTAGCCGCGGCTTGCGCCCGTCTCTGGAGCTCCTTTAAGCAGCCTTCTTAATCCGCTCTCCTCACGCCCCAGGAAACAGAGGGAGTTTTCCCTTACTCCCTCCCGGCTAGCCGTGGTGCACTAACCACTTCAGGC
>NW_020174611.1:240-449 GCF_003031525.2 Neophocaena asiaeorientalis asiaeorientalis | reverse complement strand
CAGGTGAATTCTATCAAACATTTAGAGAAGACGTAACACCTGTCCTTCTCAAACTCTTCGAAAATATATCAGAGGGAGGAACACTCCCAAATTTCTTCTACAAGGCCACCATCACCTTGATACCAAAACCAGACAAGGATGTCACAAAGAAAGAAAACTACAGGCCAATATCACTGATGAACATAGATGCAAAAATCCTCAACAAAATA
>NW_020174611.1:0-185 GCF_003031525.2 Neophocaena asiaeorientalis asiaeorientalis | reverse complement strand
GGTTTATCCCAGGAATGCAAGGATTCTTCAATATATGCAAATCTATCAATGTGATAAACCATATTAACAAATTGAAGGAGAAAAACCATATGCTTATCTCAATAGACACAGAGAAAGCTTTCGACAAAATTCTACACCATTTAGGATAAAAACACTGCAGAAAGTAGGCATAGAGGGAACTTTCC
>NW_020174610.1:0-1824 GCF_003031525.2 Neophocaena asiaeorientalis asiaeorientalis | reverse complement strand
TGGGCATCCTGTCTGCAGCCAGCGTCCCTGAGGCCGCGCTCAGGCCACGAACACTCGGACAGCGCGGCCGACTCCTTCTCGTGCTCTGAGGACCTGTGCGCGCTGCAGGACTCAGTGCCTCTGCCCTCCGTGCTGGCTTCCCTGAGGGCCCTCCGTGCTGGCTTCCCTGAGGGAGGGCCTGCTGGACTTAACGCCGACCGCCTCCGCGGGGTAGACTGGGCGCCGCTCCTGAGCACCCTCTGCCCCTGATCTGTATCCAGAGCTTCTTCCAGCCACGGCTTGTCGAGACAGGTTTGTACTTCCCGCTTCCAGGGGCCCTCGTGTGGGCGCTGAGAAGCGGGGTTTTAAATGGTTAAAGGTGGAGGGTGGGCACTAGAAGCGGTGCCCAGTGCCCGGGTGTGCGTGCACTAGACGGGGCGTGCGGCCTAGGACTCCTGCCAGCTCGGTGACCCCGGCCGAGTGCCTTAAGGCTTCAAGGTCTCAGTGTTCTCGTCTGTAGCATGGGCTTAACAGGACCCAGCCTCCGTGGCGGTTACAAGGATGCACTGTGTTAATGCTTCTAGACTTTACAAAGTAGAAAACTTAGCACAGTTTGGAGCATCGTTAATTGTTGCGCAGATGTTACCTGGTCTGTTGAATGACTTTGCCTGGTACACACCAAAGCGATTAGGAAATGGATATATCGCAGCTTCATTTCCTTTCCATTCAAACAGGGCTCAGGAAAAAAAAATTTTTTTCTATAGATGTATCATATATAGTGGAAAGAGCACAGGTGTCAAGGCAGCTTAGGGTTTGAATTCCAGGGCTTATGCTCTCTGTGGCCTGGACAGGTTTCTTTTGCACTACAATCCCCACACTTGTAAAATGACATTAAAAACCACTCTTTCTGTGGGTTCTTAGAATTAATTAAGCAGGTTATGTGTGTAAAGTATCCTGGCACTTGAATGAGTTGTCAGAACCAAGGGCTGCTGGAGACGATGCTTCTGCCCTAGGTAATCTTCCCTTCTACTGGGCAGCAAGTAAACACAAGCACAGGAGTCAGTGCTCTGGAAGAAGTGACTTCTGCTGCTACAGAGCACAGAATCTCTTTTTTCTTTAATTTAAATTTTACTCTATATTGGAGGATAGTTGATTTACAATATTGTGTTAGTTTCAGGTGTACAGTAAAGTGATTCCGTTATACATATATCCATTCCTTTTCAGATTCTTTTCCCGTACAGTTTGTTACAGGATATGGAGTAGAGGTCCCTGTGCTATGCAGTAGGTCCTTGTTGATTATTTTATATATAGTCGTGTGTATATGTTAATGCCAAACTCCTAATGCATCCCTCCACGCCATCTTTCCCCTTTGCAGAGCACAGAAACTTGGAAGGGGAAGTTCCGGGTAGGATCCTTGGAGCAAGTGCCATCCTTTCTAAGGATATGTAGCAGCTCCTGGGGTGGCAGGAGAAAGCAGTGTGTGTTGAAGTTTGAGAAATGTAAGAAAATATGGCAAAACTAATGTACAGGACTGGAACTCAGGGTTTGGGGAAATGAGAGTTGATACTGAAAACTTAGTGGGGCCCAACAGAAAGGCTCCTTGTTTGTCCTGTCAGAAGCTTGGATGTTTACCCCGAAGGCTGCGGGAAACACCAAAGAACGGTGAAATGGAATTCTGGTTTAGAAGCGCACTTGGACCTCCATGTGGAAGGCAGTTGATTGGGTGCAGGGTGAATTGTAATCTAAGGGTCCCACTTAAGTTATAAAAGGTGGGACCGGGTTTTGCAGGTCTGAGAGAGAATGAGTGAGGCCTGGTGACCAGTTAGAAAAGGGAGGGCAGCAAGC
>NW_020174609.1:0-433 GCF_003031525.2 Neophocaena asiaeorientalis asiaeorientalis | reverse complement strand
CAGGAACTGTGACTTATCTCCATGAGACCCAGACTCACCTCGGAGAACATAAACAAATCTCTGGGTGCCCCAGACCCAACTCAGATGACCCAGACTCAGTAGTTTCTGGGCCTGAATGCTACCTTAGAGGGTCCATACTCAGCTCAAGTATTCCTAAACAATACCCTACTGGTCTCAGAACCTCACAAGAATGCCACTCAGGCATTTCCTACACTTGAAACATACTTCAGGGAACCTAGACACTCCTAAAGAACTCCAGTCTAAGCTAACCAGACTGAGACCTCGGACAGCCGACCCTACAACCACTTGAGCATCTCAAATTTGTTCAGCCATCCCCACCAGGTCCCACCTCAGAGGGTCCAGCTATCCTCAGAGAGGACATTGTTTCTAGAACTCACAGAATTCTAGACATCATGCCGAACGGACCCAGACA
>NW_020174608.1:0-1238 GCF_003031525.2 Neophocaena asiaeorientalis asiaeorientalis | reverse complement strand
ACAGTCTTATTCTGAGGGTTCCATATTGACTTGCGCTTCAATTCCTGTCTTCAAGGCTCTCTGGGGAGGAGGCGTGCTCACCGTTCCCGGGGGATGCCCCAGATGCGGGACCACCCGGCTCTTCCATCTTCCTTGGGAAAGCCTGGCCTTCACCCCAGAATCCCACATTGTTCAGAGATTTTGTGCTCATTAACTTCTTAATCTGGTCCATTCTAATAATGCAAAGCAGTTTTACTTAATTATTATTCTGAAAGTCCAGTTAAGAATTTAATCATTTCTAAGCAAATCACCATGGTGCAGCACTTAACAAATTACTTGGTCTCTCTCTGTAGGAACATTACTTAGAATTGGACATCACCTTTCTCTCAGCCAGCCCTCCTCTTGAACGACAATGGTTTTAAAATTCCAATTTTATGACGTAGTTTACCACTCTGCACTGGCATTATAAGAGTCATTTTCTAAATTAAGTGTCTGAGGTCTTTTCCAGGCCTCTCAACTCAGAGACTCAGAGTTTGAGCTTATGGGTAGATGTAAGATTGTATACTGGATATTTCGGAGAGACAGTCCTCCAAGATTTCTACTAAAGTGTACCTGTTTCTTTGGACAACTGGAATTGCCCTCCTCTACTTCTGATAAGTACTACACCCTATTAATTTTATATATTTAAACATTTTTTTCCTCCTATACTGAGTGTTAGCTGGAAGGTAGGAAACTCACTCCTGATTTAGGAAAAGGAGACATTCTAGTCCTATTCAGGGCTCTATAACTTGTCCTAAAATTTCCATCTCTATCAATTTGCCTTTCTAATTACCTACCTATTTTTTTCCTTTTCCTCCTTCTTCTTATGGGTAGATGTAAGATTGTATACTGGATATTTCGGAGAGACAGTCCTCCAAGATTTCTACTAAAGTGTACCTGTTTCTTTGGACAACTGGAATTGCCCTCCTCTACTTCTGATAAGTACTACACCCTATTAATTTTATATATTTAAACATTTTTTTCCTCCTATACTGAGTGTTAGCTGGAAGGTAGGAAACTCACTCCTGATTTAGGAAAAGGAGACATTCTAGTCCTATTCAGGGCTCTATAACTTGTCCTAAAATTTCCATCTCTATCAATTTGCCTTTCTAATTACCTACCTATTTTTTTCCTTTTCCTCCTTCTTCTCTTCCTCCTTCTTGTCTCTTTCTCTCTGTCTTTGTCTCTCTCTCTCTCTCTCTCTCTCACACACACACACA
>NW_020174607.1:611-827 GCF_003031525.2 Neophocaena asiaeorientalis asiaeorientalis | reverse complement strand
TGGCTGAATAGATACAAAAACAAGACCCATATATATGATGTCCACAAGACACCCACTTCAGACCTAGAGACACATACAGACTGAAAGTAAGGGGATGGAAAAAGATATTCCATGCAAATGGAAACCAAAAGAAAGCTGGAGTAGCAATTCTCGTATCAGACAAAATAGACTTTAAAATAAAGACTATTAGAAGAGACAAAGAAGGACACTACACAA
>NW_020174607.1:0-186 GCF_003031525.2 Neophocaena asiaeorientalis asiaeorientalis | reverse complement strand
ATACAAACACATGGAGGCTAAACAGTACACTACTTAATAATGAAGTGATCACTGAAGAAATCAAAGAGGAAATAAAAAAATACCTAGAAACAAATGGAGACACGACAAACCAAAACCTACGGGATGCAGCAAAAGCAGTTCTAACAGGGCAGTTTATAGCAATACAATCCTACCTTAAGAAACAGG
>NW_020174606.1:0-241 GCF_003031525.2 Neophocaena asiaeorientalis asiaeorientalis | reverse complement strand
AAACAAATCCACCAATGATAACAAGCACTAAAAACTATGCTGGAAAAAAAAAAGGGACAGACTGAACCCCAGGACAAATGGTGAAAGCAAAGCTATACAGGCAAAAATCACACACAGAAGCATACAAATACACACTCACAAAAAGAGGAAAAAAAGGAAAAAAATATGTATATCTTTGCTCCCACAGTTCACTGCCTCAGTTTGGGATGATTCATTGCCTATTCAGGTATTCCTCAGATGC
>NW_020174605.1:0-588 GCF_003031525.2 Neophocaena asiaeorientalis asiaeorientalis | reverse complement strand
TATTGACGCCAATGTTAACGCAGATGATGAGGTCCAGCAGCAACAGGATGGAGTTGCCCAGGTCCTGGCAGCTGTTGGTGCTGGGGCTGTGACACGAGGCCCACCCGGGCCAGGGCCACTCAGCCGTGGCCATGGGGGTCCCTAGGCCCCCAACCTACTGTGCCCACAGTACCACCGGCCGCCTTCCTGTCCCAGAGGCTCCTGGGGGTAAGCGGGTCACAGTGATGTGGGGCTTTCCCTCAAAATGTACCGAGAGGGAGAGTCCTGGGCCTGTGTTTGACCTCCAGCCCGGGCCAGGGCTTAGCAGAGGCCAAACCCTTCACTTTGCATGTCTCTCCTGTAGCCAGCCACCTGCACCAGCCCATAGGCCCTCTGGCCTGTTTGGTGTCTGTCCCCATCAGCCCCTGCCTGGTCCTCTACGCCAGGCTCTGACCTCTGCACGGACACTGGTCCTGATCTTAACTCCCCGAACAACCCCATTACCAATGACCACCTCACCCTAGCACCCACTCCCCCTTTCTCTCTGAGCTCAGAGCTGTTCACTGGCAAGGGCTGTGGGCTCGGACCCCCTCCTCCTCCCTCACTGGC
>NW_020174604.1:1058-1204 GCF_003031525.2 Neophocaena asiaeorientalis asiaeorientalis | reverse complement strand
AGGAAACCATAAACAAGACGGAAAGACAACCTCAGAATGGGCAAAAATACTTGCAAATAAAGCAACTGACAAATGATTAATCTCCAAAATTTACAAGCAGCTCAATATCAAAAAAACAAACAACCCAATCCAAAAATGGGCAGAAG
>NW_020174604.1:0-290 GCF_003031525.2 Neophocaena asiaeorientalis asiaeorientalis | reverse complement strand
CATAGCACAGGGAGATTAGCTCAGTGCTTTGTGACCACCTGGAGGGGTGGGATAGGGAGGGTGGGAGGGAGGGAGATGCAAGAGGGTAGAGATATGGGAACATATGTATATGTATAACTGATTCACTTTGTTATAAAGCAGAAAGTAACACACCATTGTAAAGCAATTATACTCCAATAAAGATGTTTAAAAAAAATAAAGATATAAAAATTATTTTGTAATTTAATTTTTATTTTATATTGGAGTATAATTTACAATGTTGTGTTAGTTTCAGGTGTACAGGACAGTGA
>NW_020174603.1:6773-8249 GCF_003031525.2 Neophocaena asiaeorientalis asiaeorientalis | reverse complement strand
AAAAGAGCATCTCCTGTAGAAACTAAAGATTGAAGGCAGATAAGGGAGGGAGCTTGGAAGCCAGGAGCAGAGAGCCTAACCTATGGCCTCTCCCTTGCCCCGGCACCTGCCCCGTCTGGGATATTATGCCAGCAGTTCTCAAATGCCTTCCTTGACAGTCAGCTGGGATGCTACCCACTTGGCTTCCCATAGAGAGTGGGGTCCCACCATTGCCCCATGGATCCTCACCACCTCCTGTAAAACTGGAGGGCAGACAGGGGTTCTCCCACTCTGGGGAAGGTGCAGCCCACACTGCTGAAGGGAGGGTGCCCAGAGCTGGGGTCAAGCATCCTTGGGTGCCCAGGGTGCCTCCTTTGTCTCAGCCCCACTCCACTGAGCGAGCGAGCCAGGGCCAGCGGAGCCCCCAGTGCAGCTCTGGAGGCCCACATTCCTGCCCAGCCTGCCGGCCCCCTGGCCTCCTCTCTCATTTCACCTCCACTTGGCTCCTTAGGCAAATGCTTGGGCCAATCCCAAGCCTGATGAATCTTTGATGAATTCTGAGTAAAGGCATTTTTAAAAATTCAGAAAGGTAGGGAGGTGTTGGGATGCAGGAAGGTGAGATGATTCTGCTCCCCTCCCATCCTTCTCCCCTTGTCGGTCAGCTAACGAAGCCTGAGCCCTGGAGTGTGGGGCTAGGGACACGGCAGGACACAGCCGAGCCACCCAGACCAAGAGAACCTGCAAAACAAGGCCAGCACCCTGGAGAAGGCTTCTGTTAACCTTTCTAATTGAAGCGGAGGTAAATTCTAGAACCGAAGGATATTAGAGATGGAAAAAGCTTAGAAATAACCGTCTAAGTCAACATGCCTGCACGGAATGGAGGTAGGAAATGGAGTCTCAGAGAGGGGAGATACATGCTCAAGTCAGGCCCAAAGTGGTCAAGGCAGACCTGACTTGGGGTCAGACTCAGACCCCTGTCTCCTGGTACAGTGCTGAGCCCACAGGTTACCTCTGGACCCAAGTACCTGAGACAGGCTTCCTGACCCCCATTCAGAGCTTTGCATTCCAGTCCTTCCACAGAGCCATCTTCAGGATGTGCAGGATCCAGGGGACAGCTTGGTCATTCATCAGTGAAAACTGGAAGGGCAGAGACTCAGGGAAGAGGGAACAGACTAGGACAGCTCTACCCCTGCTGCTGATAATCGGTCAACCCCTACTCTTTTCCCCCCAATCCTCAAGGCTTAGAGGAACTGGGTCTCTTTCCCCTGCTCTGTTTCTCCCCGAACCCTTCAGGTTGCCTTTCTGTGGCTTAATTTCCTCTTTGCATCTCCCCCCAGTGGCTCAGTAGCCCAGCCTTGCCTAGATGAATCCATGTCCAGACTGGTTCAGAGTCTTCCCAGCTGGCAGCTGGATAGAGAGGAGCTGACATGGAGTCACTGTCCTGGTTCCAATTCTGGCCCTACCACTCCCTAGCTGTGTGACTGTAGACAAGTTACC
>NW_020174603.1:0-3210 GCF_003031525.2 Neophocaena asiaeorientalis asiaeorientalis | reverse complement strand
AAAAAAATGTATATATATGTATAACTGAATCACTTTGCTGTACCGCAGAAATTAACATAACACAGTAAATCAACTATACTTCAATAAAATAAATTAACCCCCACCACCACCCCACCAAAATGCCCCTAAGCATCTGGGATTATCTGTTAGGTACTCCCTCAATTCAGAGTCCATATCCTTTCTATATTATATACAATCACTTCTAAATGTCCCCTGAATGTCAATTTTGACCACTCAAGAGTTATTTCAGCAGATATTTATAAAAAACCTATTATGTGTCAGGTAGTGTGTAGATGTGAGTGGCGCCCCCGGGAGTTACAAGTAGGAATAGCACAAACTTGAGTCTAGCGGGCAATGTGGAGGGAGAGTTGGGCTTTATCTGTGGACGACTTCTTCTTCTTCCTCTTCTCCTTCTCCCTCTCTCTCTCCCTCCTTCTTCCTCTTCCTCTTCTCTTATTTCTTTTGTAAATAAACGTTTGATTGTAAACCTTTGATTTTGGAATACTTTTAGATTCATAGGAAAGTTGCAAATACAGCACAGAGAGTTCCCATATATTCCTCACCTAGTTTTAGGGTCTCCTCTTGAGAACCACTCAGAGAGGAATTTCTCTCAGATCCCAGCATCAGGATTGCTTATGCATGTCCAGAGTTATTCCCATGCTTTATTTTAAGGAGCACTGTGATTGTACAACTCTGAGGATTTCTCCTTTTGCATTGACTACTAGGAAGCTCACAGGCAAATTTGTGGCTCGATTCTAGCAAGAGTATGGACCTTTTGGTAGACATTTTGGGTATTAACTTCATCCTTGCTTTCACCTTCTCCCTCCTACATGATTTTTCTTGCCTTGTTTGCTTCATTTTCACTTTGTTTTTCTGTATTGAGCTTTGTTGGCCTCTTCAAATCATTTTTGGAATAAGGTGGAGGCATCTATAACTGGATAAACAGACCATTTCCTCTGTGTTCCCAAAGTGCCTGATGCAGGCTTCTATTCTCACATTTGTCATGTTTTATTATAATAGCTTGTTTATGTGTTTGACACCCCCAGTGGGCTGTGACTGCCACCTGGCTTCCCTGCAGCTGGAGTCCTGTGCATGACGGAACACCCCAGGATGGGCTGTTGCCTGAATCCCTTTTTTCAGACCCTGAGCCTACCACTGCCATCCCACCCCTGCCCTACATGGGCATCCCCACCCCTGCACATGCTCAGAAGCGGCCTTAGCATTTTTTGGAGTCTGTCCTGCCCTGGTGGATATCCTGTATGCACCACTGTGAGGCGTGGGCAGACACAGCTTGTCAATATCCAGAGTGGAAGTCATACCAGCGTGCACTCACAGTCAGAAGACGGTGGCCTGAGAAGATGCAAAGGAAATTAGGGGTGCAGGCTGTTTTCTCTTCCTCCTTCTCCTCTGTTCCGGGGTGGCACCTCTCCACTCCCCACAACCATCCTGGAGATGGGTTGGCGAGGCCATGTATGACCAATAGAATCACAGGATCACAGGTTGTTGGCTCAAAATTACTCATGTCTCACCCAGAAGCTCAACTTGGGCCGTTCTCTTACCCAACTTTCCTCCATTCTACATAATTCCATTGTGTAGAAGGAGCAACTGAAGCCCAGAAAAGGACAGTGATTTCTTCAAGGTCACACAGTGAATTCGAGGCAGATCTGTTCTCTACTTGGAGGAGGGGGCAGTGAGCTCTGTTCTGTGTGACCATCAGGCGGAAGCTGAGCTGGTTGGGAGCATTTCAGGGGGCAGAGGAGCTATCCGAGTTCCCTGGAGGCAGCCACCCAAGAAGCTGGCCAATCATTCTGGGTAAATCCTTCCTCTCTGCCCCACCCCCAGTTCCAGGAGGAATTGTGTAGACTCCAAAGGTTTTCTCTGATGGAGGAAAAATAATGGTAAAGGGGAAGTTTGGGATTGGGTGGAGGGAAAAGTGGGTCAGAAAACGGCCCCAGTGACTTCCTGGGAGAAAGAGGTGAGGTGGGAGAAAGAGACTAGAAAATGTAGAATGAGCATGGCAAACTCTAACGCTTGCAGGGATGCTGGGGGCTGCAGGGTGGGAGTGGGCAGGGAACTTGGGTCATCATCCTGAGTGTGTGCTAGCTGCTCAGTGCTGCTGCTGTCAGGGGGATGAGGATGCCAAGTTGCAAATATTTCAATTTTTTCTCAAGAAAATTTGAAAACCTGATGTTTGTGTGAAATCCAGATTTTTCATACGTTGACAACCAATTCCAAAATGTAAAAGCTCTGTGTGAATACAACGTATAGATTTTATTTGGATTCAAACAAAACACCTGTAAAAAAGACATTTTTGAGATAATTAGGGAAATTTAAATATATAAGAGGTACTGGATGCTAATAAGGAATTATTCTTCATTTTGTTAAGGTGACAATGGTTGTGTTTTCAAAAAGGTCTTATCTGCTAGAGAGATGTACTGAAGTATTTATGGATGAAATAATATGATGTCTAGATTTGCTTTAAAATACCTCCAAAAAAAAGTTTGTGGGGGGAATAGATGACATGGGATTGGTAAAGCGGTGATAGTTGCTGAAACTGGGTGATGGGTTCATGTGGGTTCATTGTACTAGTCTCTGCTTCAGGGTTTGTTTTAAATGTCCTTGAAATAGAAACACTCTGTTTGGGCTGAACACAATCTGTCGGTGGGCTGGATATGGCTTAGACCCCCATTTTAAACCTCTCATCTAGGACTTTCTCTTATACGTAAGCCACAGAATACTAGGAGGTGAAGAAACCCTAGAGATTGCATAGGTCTGGAGTTGGCAAACTACATCCTGGGGGCCAAATCTGTCTTGCCACCTGGGTTTTTTTGTCAATAAAGTTTTATTGGAACACAGCCACGTCCACTTGTTTTCATATTGTCTGTGACCGTGCTGGTGCTGTGATAGCAGAGTTGAGGAAATGCGATTGAAACTGTATATCATAAAGAGTCTAAGATATTGACTATCATTTCCTTTTATGGAAGAAGTCTGTTGACCACCGATCCAGGTCAACAGCCATCCATCTTTAGCACTGAGGCCCTCGTGCTGCATTTTCCAAGCCCAAGGCTAACTTGGGGTTGGAGGGAAAGTGAGCCTGCTGATGGGGTGGGGAACAAGAGACCTGCGCAAACAGATCTCAGGCATGGAATTAGGGCAGCCGGGTAAAATGAGAACGGTGAGTGAATGTTAGGTGTTCAACAAATCTTAATT
>NW_020174602.1:0-1070 GCF_003031525.2 Neophocaena asiaeorientalis asiaeorientalis | reverse complement strand
GTTTCTTATAGTTTTCTGCATATAGGTCTTTTGTCTCCTTACGTAGTTTATTCCTAGGGATTTTATTCTTTTTGTAAATGGGAGTGTTTTCTTGATTTCACTTTCAGATTTTTCATCATTAGTATATAGGAATGCCAGAGATTTCTGTGCATTAATTTTGTATCCTGCTACTTTACCAAATTCATTGATTAGGTCTAGTAGTTTTCTGGTAGAGTCCTTAGGATTCTGTATGTATAGTATCATGTCATCTGCAAACAGTGACAGCTTTACTTCTTCTTTTCCAATTTGGATTTTTAAAATTTCTTTTTATTCTCTGATTGCTGTGACTAAAACTTCCAAAACTTTGCTGAATAGTAGTGGTGAGAGTGGGCAACCTTGTCTTGTGCCTGATCTTAGTGGAAATGGTTTCAGTTTTTCACCATTGAGGATGATGTTTGCTGTGGGCTTGTCATATATGGCTTTTATTATGTTTAGGAAAGTTCCCTCTATGCCTACTTTCTGGAGGGTTTTTATCATAAATGGGTGTTGAATTTTGTCGAAAGCTCTTTCTGCATCTATTGAGATGATCATATGGTTTTTATCCTTCAATTTGTTAATATGGTGTATCACATTGATTGATTTGTATATTTTGAAGAATTCCTGCATTCCTGGAATAAACCCCACTTGATCATGTTCTATGATCCTTTTAATGTGCTGTTGGATTCTGTTTGCTAGTATTTTGTTTAGGATTTTTGCATCTATGTTCATCAGTGATATTGGCCAGTAGTTTTCTTTCTTTGTGACATCTTTTTCTGGTTTTGGTATCAGGGTGATGGTGGCCGCATAGAATGAGTTTGGGAGTGTTCCCCTCTCTGCTATATTTTGGAAGAATTTGAGAAGGATAGGGGTTAGCTCTTATCTAAATGTTTGATATAATTCACCTGTGAAGCCATCTGGTCCTGGGCTTTTGTTTGATGGAAAATTTCTAATCACAGTCTCAATTTCAGTGCTTGTGATTGGTCTGTTTATATTTTCTTTTTCAGTCTCTGAAGGTTGTGCATTTCTAAGAATTTGTCTATTTCTTCCATGTT
>NW_020174601.1:284-421 GCF_003031525.2 Neophocaena asiaeorientalis asiaeorientalis | reverse complement strand
CGAAACTCAACCATGCTATCAGCCTGAAGTGTCCAGCCTTAAGTCACAACCAGCTCTCGGTGTAGATGTGGTCAATCCCGGTTGCATCACATGCCCTGAGTGAATTATTTAAGAATTGCTCTCTATTTCACTGTCTT
>NW_020174601.1:0-153 GCF_003031525.2 Neophocaena asiaeorientalis asiaeorientalis | reverse complement strand
TAGTCAGGTATATTCCTAGGCGTTGAATATGTGGTGTTGGGTCCATTTCGTTGAGCAAGGAGTAAGTATTGGTTATTACATATTTGGCTTTTGGAAAATTATCTGTGCTAACTACAGTCTCTGGTTTTATGCAGCACCCCAACGCACCTTTCC
>NW_020174600.1:0-418 GCF_003031525.2 Neophocaena asiaeorientalis asiaeorientalis | reverse complement strand
ATGCAAACACTTTTTTTTGGGGGGGGCGGCTCTTTGAGGGGTATGTAAAATAAGGCAATACCAGACCACTATACTTTCTGGATCCCAGCATATATAATTTTATAAGCCACATATAATGCAAAATATAACCTCATCTTTCTATAACTGTACACATTTTTTCCTACAGTGTTTATTTCTGCCTTATAGCAGGTGCCACGAAGTCAACAAGGTAAAACACTTTCCACAATTTTCAGCATATCAGTTTTATACCCCCTATGACATCATTCCTACGGTTGCTGTTAAGCCTTGACTTTTAGGCAGTGAAAATTCACCAGGCATATTCACCAAGTCTGGGAGTGTCCTCAGGGCAGGTCACCCCTCTCCTCACCCTCCCACCCTCCTCTTGGGAATCTGTGGGCAGCGCTGTTAACGCGACCTG
>NW_020174599.1:268-427 GCF_003031525.2 Neophocaena asiaeorientalis asiaeorientalis | reverse complement strand
CAACTTGATGTACCTTCATCTGTGGAATACATGAATAGACAGCGAGTCGTCCCAAGTTGAGGAGGTGGGCTTCGAGAGCAAGATCTATGATTTTTTCCCCTTTCCCTCTTTTTGTGAATGTGTATGTGTATGCTTCTGTGTGAGATCTTGTCTGTATAG
>NW_020174599.1:0-234 GCF_003031525.2 Neophocaena asiaeorientalis asiaeorientalis | reverse complement strand
TCCATGGTTTTTTAAATTTTTTTCTTAATAATTAATTTTAATAACTTTATTATACTTTACCTTCTTTCTTTCTTTCTTTCTTTCTCTCTTTCTTTCTCTCTTTCTTTCTTTCTTTCTTTCTTTCTGTCTTTCTTTCTTTCTTTCTTTCCTCCTTTCTTCCTTCCTTCCCTCCGTTCTTTCTTTCTTTCTTCAACCTTCTACTAATTCTCTCTACTTTTTCTCCCTTTTATTCTG
>NW_020174598.1:0-229 GCF_003031525.2 Neophocaena asiaeorientalis asiaeorientalis | reverse complement strand
TGGAGCTGGGAGGTCTCTTGTGGACAAGTGTCCTGAAGTTGGCTCTCCCACCTCAGAGGCAGAGCACTGACTCCTGGTTGCAGCATCGAGAGCCATTCATACACACGGCTCAGAATAAAAGGGAGAAAAAGTAGAAAGAAAGAAAAAAAAGAAAGAAAAGAAAGAAAGAAAGGAAGGAAGAAAAAAAGAGAAAGAGGATAAAATAAAATAAAGTAAGATAAAATAAAAT
>NW_020174597.1:0-1366 GCF_003031525.2 Neophocaena asiaeorientalis asiaeorientalis | reverse complement strand
CAGATACCAATCTTTTTGGCTGTCTGTGTGAGAATGTGTGAGCGGATACTGTCCGTGTACTCTCACCTGTGCTCTGTTCCCTGGGTGGGCAGTGCAGTAGGTACACCCAGACAGGGCAACTCTACAGGAGGTGTGATATACACACAACCTCACCCGGCTGGCACATGTTCCTGCGGGGGTTGCCAACTACGTACCGCTGAGCACTTTCCCAGATGTAAGTAATACCAGTGAGCTGGGACGCCTTCAGGGACGCACAGTTCTCACTGCTGAGGACAAGTGAAAGCTCATCCCTGGACAAGTGTGCAGGACGGTTCTGAGCTTTATAAATGTAGCCTTACCCTTTGGGCTACAGGGTGCTTCCATTCAGACCCTTTCCCGATTGGCCTCTTAACAAAAGACAAGCGCATTTTTGTTGGCAAATTGCAAATGGAGCGGTTTGAGGAACAGGGCCGCTCTTGAACCGCACCTTCAAACCCAGGCACCACTGTGCTATCATGTAGACATCTATATCGGTCCCCTCAGACACATCCCTTACTGAGTTGCTGAGTACTAGGGGAGAGGGTGTTGCCATATTGATGGGAAGACCGTAAGAACGAAGGGGGTGGGGGGTGAGGGGGGTGATGAAGTGCTAATGAGACTGGAGGGCTGAGGAGATGGTGTCCCAGGAGGCTGGGTTGATGTGAGCCTAGACTTGGTACCCAGAACCCGGTTCTGAGTCTCCTGATCACTCTGCCTCAGTATTTGGCCTTGTTCTAATCGATATAAAAGTATTGGACAGCTAGAGTTCGGTGTGGTTGAAATAGGCAGTATAAATGAGGCCCAAGAGGGGTTGCCAAGGTGGGCGGGGTTCTTAACCAATTTATATTAGATTATTTTTTTCCAAAAATTGAAAGACATTTCCATGAAAGCCTCAGAAGTGACAGACTGCAAGAAATGTTTTCTCTGTTGTGGAAGGGAGAGGTGGAGAGGATCGTGATTGCAATTACTTTCGGGTTCTACTGTTTTCCCTGGGAACGGTGAAGCGACTTCCTCATGTGCTGCAGCCCTAGGCTCTAGGGATTGCTTTTGCAGCCAGGGTCCCTTCTCTAGGGACTCATAGAGATGAGGCGCCAAGGCTGTGTTTTGGAGGTCAAGTAGATTAAAAGGTCTTCAGCCAGAAACTGGGAGAGACGGGAGAGAGGGAAATTCTTTTGAAAGACATTTCCATGAAAGCCTCAGAAGTGACAGACTGCAAGAAATGTTTTCTCTGTTGTAGAAGGGAGAGATGGAGAGGATCACAATTGCAATTACTCTCGGGTTCTACCGTTTTCCCTGGGAACGGTGAAGAGACTTCCTCATGCGCTGCAGCCCTAGGCTCTAGGGATTG
>NW_020174596.1:26290-26558 GCF_003031525.2 Neophocaena asiaeorientalis asiaeorientalis | reverse complement strand
TTTAATTGTATTTATTTTATCTATTTATTTATTTTTGGCTGTGTTGGTTCTTCGCTGCTGCATGCAGGCTTCCTTGCAGTGAGCGGGGGCTACTCTTTGTTGCGGTGCGCGGGCCTCTCATCGCGGTGGCCTCTCTTGTTGCAGAGCACGGGTCCTTGAGCACAGGCTCAGTAGTTGCGGCGCACGGGCCCAGCTGCTCTGCAGCATGTGGGATCTTCCCGGACCAGGGCTCGAACCCGTGTCCCCTGCATTGGCAGGGGGGGGCCCC
>NW_020174596.1:0-2139 GCF_003031525.2 Neophocaena asiaeorientalis asiaeorientalis | reverse complement strand
TTTTTTTTTCCCCAGGATCATGTCACTACTCTCCTCCTTGGATGAATTGTTATATCTTCTAAAAATAGAATTTAAAAATAAATAAACTCTTCAATACTGAGAAAGAAATAGTGAACACCCATAGAATTTACAGCTTGAAGGGTTGGCCTGAGAGGTCATTCAGTCCAGCTGTCCTTATTATACTAACGGGAAAGCAAGAGAGACTCAGAGAGACTGCCTAAATGCCTTTCCCAAGGTCGCACAGCAGAGCTGGCGCTAGCAGCAGCCCACGGTTGGTTGGAGACCATGCTTTCCAAGACAGAAGCTCCAATTGTGTTCTCTGTGGTTTTATTTTTTTCTCTTGAATCACATATCAAAAATGCTTCCGGGCTTCCCTGGTGGCGCAGTGGTTGAGAGTCTGCCTGCCGATGCAGGGGACACGGGTTCGTGCCCCGGTCTGGGAGGATCCCACACGCCGCGGAGCGGCTGAGCCTGCGCGTCCGGAGCCTGTGCTCCGCAACAGTGAGAGGCCCGCGTACCACAAAAAAAAAAAAAAAAATGCTTCCAGGCCTATAGCAAATCAGTGTCAGCCACCCCCTCCTCAGCTTGCCAGTATTCACATCCAAGGACAATCAGGTTAAAATTAACATCGCGAGAGCAGCCTTACATGGAAACGGCCCAAACACGCAGCCTAGCGTGTGTAAGATGTCAGCAGAGCACGCCAGCGCACTCTGGCCTTATTCCTAGGGAGGGGATGGGGGATTCAGAGACTGTGTGTATGTGCAGCCTACCTGTCAACTAGGGTCAACACATCCTTTGAGAGTCAGTCCAAAGGGCTTGAACTCCTCTCTCAGACCCTGTCATGCAGATCATTCCTTCCAGCCCTGCCTTCTGCACTAGAGGGCTGATTAAGCAATTTTCCCAAACAATGACCATTCTCTCCCAAGCCCAGCTGTCAAATAACGTGGCTGGGTTTTTTTCCCAACTGCATATATGTCCTGGGACTTCTTTTGAACTTGCTGGTGCATTCCCTTCCTCCCCTTCCTACACCAGTTACCAGAATGGGTCACTTCTTTATGGGGCCTCCACAAAAAGCAGAGTCTGCAGTAAACAGATATTTTGACTCAGGTTGTAATGCAGATAAGGAACAGTCACAGCCAAAGCATAACTTGAAAGTTTCCTACCCCAAGAGGGCTACCACAAACTGGATACCAGCACCTCAAACACTGCTATTTAATTTTGCTAAAAGGGGCCATTCGTCTTCATTAAATTTTCAAACTTTTAGCTCCTGAAATACAGTTTTCTTATTAAATGTGGATTTACGTCAGTGCCACGAGGAGCACCTAATCCAGCATAATGTCGTGCCAGAAAGGCCTCTCTCCCCTAATTATTTAATTTTGAATAAAAGTGGGATTTTATCTTGGGATTAAGAGTGGGCTCTGGAATTAGAATATTCATGTTCAGATTTTGGCGTCACTTATATCTATGTGGTCTTAGGCACCATACATAACCTCCTATGACCTCAGTTTGCTCATCTATAAAATGACATAACGATGAGCACCTACCTCTTAAAGCCACTTTGAGAAAATAAAAAGTTTGCAGTACATATATGAGTGCCTGGCACATTCTAAGAGCTCAGTAACTGTTATCTATTGTTATCCTTCCCTAGGCGGGGCCTGGTAATTACTCTTCAGTCAGGGAGAAGAACCCGCCTGCAGTCAGGAGTACTCTACTGCTAATATTTTTTGGGCAACTGATCTTCGGGAACAGTTCATACACTAACCTGTCTGTTCTGAATTTCCACAGGCTCCAAAACGATTCATGAGTTGGAGAGCCAGATCTACAGCCCTATGCAGATCTTATTCCCTTTCTAACATCCCAGAAAACCTCTGCTTGAATATCTCCAGCAAAAGGAAACTGCCCCTTGGCTGTCCATGTGACTTGTGGATGGCCTACTGTTTCTAATTTTGTCCTGTGGGTCCACCCAGCAGAAGGTACTTAGCCCCTCAAACATGTAAATACATTATCAAGTTTCTAGGCTGAATAACCCCATGTTCCTAAAGTGTTACCCCAGGGCCTGACTGATACAGTCCCTTCTACAGGAACTCCGGCTTGTTATTACGCTTCAGAGCCACCCAATTCCTGGAAGGGAGGCTGCCC
>NW_020174595.1:0-1218 GCF_003031525.2 Neophocaena asiaeorientalis asiaeorientalis | reverse complement strand
GAGAAAAAGAAAGGAACTGAGAAAATATTTGAAGAGATTAGGGTTGAAAAATTCCCTAATATGGGAGAGGAAATAGTCAACCAAGTACAGGAAGAACAGAGAGTCCCATACAAGATAAATCCAAGGAGAAACACACCAAGACACATATTAATCAAACTATCAAAAATTAAATACAAAGAAAACATATTAAAAGCAGCAAGGGAAAAACAACAAATAACACACAAGGTAATCCCCATAAGGTTAACAGCTGATTTTTCAGCAGAAACTCAGCAAGACAGAAGGGAGTGGCAGGACATATTTAAAGTGATGAGGGAGAAAAACCTACAACCAAGATTACTCTACCCAACAAGGACCTCATTCAGATTTGATGGAGAAATTAAAACGTTACAGACAAGCAGAAGCTGAGAGAGTTCAGCACCACCAAACCAGCTTTACAACAAATACTAAAGGAACTTCTCTAGGCAAGAAAAACAAGAGGAGGAAAAGACCTACAAAAACAAATGCAAAACAATCAAGAAAATGTGAATAGGAACATACATATCGATAATGACCTTAAATGTAAATGGACTAAATGCTCCAAGCAAAAGACACAGACTGCTGAATGGATACAAAAACAAGATCTGTATATATGCTGTCTACAAGAGACCCACTTCAGACCTAGGGACACGTACAGACTGAAAGTGAGGGGATGGAAAAAGGTATTCCATGCAAATGGAAATCGGAAGAAAACTGGAGTAGCAATTCTCATATCAGACAAAAGAGACTATAAAATAAAGACTATTAGAAGAGACAAAGAAGGACACTACATAATGATCAAGGGATCAATCCAAGAAGAAAATATAACAATTATAAATATTTATGCACCCAACATAGGAGCACCTCAATACATAAAGCAACTACTAACAGCCATAAAATGGGAAATTGACAGTAACACAATCATAGTAGGGGACTTTAACACCCCACTACAGATCATCCAAAATGAAAATAAATAAGGAAACACAAGCTTTAAAGTATACATTAAACAAGATGGACTTAATTGATATTTATAGAACATTCTATACAAAACAACAGAATACATATTTTTCTCAAGTGCTCATGGAACATTCTCCAGGATACATCACATCTTGGGTCACAAATATAGCCTTGGTAAATTTAAGGAAATTGAAAATGCATCAAATATCTTTTCTGACCACACCACTATGAGACTAGATATCAATT
>NW_020174594.1:631-933 GCF_003031525.2 Neophocaena asiaeorientalis asiaeorientalis | reverse complement strand
GGTTAGGGTAAGGCTTCGGGTAAGGGTTAGCGTTAGGTTTATGCTTAAGGTTAGGGGACGGGGACAGGGACAGTTTAGGGGACCGGTTAGGGTTAGGGTTAGGGTAGGGGTTAGGGTTAGGGGACGGGGACGGGGACGGTTTAGGGGACCGCTTAGGATTAGGGTTAGGGTTACGGTTAGGGGACGGTAATTGTTTAGGAGACAGGTTATGGTACAACAACTGTTTAGGGTGAGCATACGTGTTAGGGTACGGGTTAGTGTTAGCGTACGGGTTAGGATTAGGGGACGGTTTAGCGTAAGGC
>NW_020174594.1:0-183 GCF_003031525.2 Neophocaena asiaeorientalis asiaeorientalis | reverse complement strand
TGAGCGTACGTGTTAGGGTACGGGTTAGTGTTAGCGTACGGTTTAGGATTAAGGGCGGGTTAGGGTAAGGCTTCGGGTATGGGTTAGGGTTAGGTTTAGGTTTAGCGGTAGGGGATGGGGACGGTTTAGGGGACAGGTTAGCATACGGCAACGGTTTAGGGTGAGCGTACGTGTTAGGGTACG
>NW_020174593.1:0-793 GCF_003031525.2 Neophocaena asiaeorientalis asiaeorientalis | reverse complement strand
CTATCTTGAATTATTTTCTATTAAATAGAAAAAGCCAAAGATGGATTACTCACTGTATCTATCACAGTTAGACTTAGAGGCCAATCTTCCAGTAAATCGATGTTTTTTAAGCATCTACTATGTGTCAAGTATAGCTGGCACCAGGAACAAATAAGGATATTACATTTTAGGAAGGTTGACTGGCAATAAACACGTAAACTAATGTCACTCATGAAGGAGATAAACTAGGGTCCAGTGACAGTGGCAGAGTGGAGTTTGACAAGCCACAATAATGAATTTGGTCAGGGAAGGCCTCCCTGAAGGCTCGACATCAGAGCTCAGACAAATGACGAATAACAAAGGGCCACATGATGTTCTATGGAGAGCTTGATAATTTTGAGAAACCAAAAAAGGTGAAAGATGCTGAGGCACAGTGAATGGCAGGGAAAGCTGAGGAGTATAAGGTTCGGGAAGAATCGTATGAGATCTCCAGTGGTGAGGAGTCTTTTTATTCCATGGGGAGAATCCAACAAAGAGACCTTAGAGGGGAATGATTAATCAGACTTCAGATCACTCAGTAGAGAGTAAGAATAAAGCCAAGGATTCATTCAAAAGAAATATGCTATAATCTTACTTGTTATATATAAATCACCTGTTCCAATTTAGAATTACCTCTGTTAAACATTTCTAAGACCTGTCTATAAATTCCAGAATACCCTTCGTCCTTTTAAGGAATAACTTTTCTACTTTACATGGACAGATGGGTGTAAAGAGAGAGCAGATGTAAACACATCCCTAACTTGGCATTAGAGCT
>NW_020174592.1:0-896 GCF_003031525.2 Neophocaena asiaeorientalis asiaeorientalis | reverse complement strand
TAAGGAAGTAATTGGTTGCTTGGTATGAGAGATGGTGTGGCTTCTAAAGGTGAAAAGTATTATTTTGTTGTAATTTCCAGCTACCTAAGGATGGGAGAGGCCCAGGACACTGCAGTCAGTATATTATGTGGAGCAGGTTATATTGTGGTTTATTTATGAACTTTTACATTTTTTTTTCTTCTTTGCGGTATGCGGGCCTCTCACTGTTGCAGCCTCTCCTGTTGAGGAACACACCCTCCGGACGCGCAGGCTCAGCGGCCATGGCTCACGGGCCTAGCCACTCCGCGGCATGTGGGATCTTCCCGGACTGGGGCACGAACCCGTGTCCCCTGCATCGGCAGGCAGACTCTCAACCACTGCGCCACAAGGGAAGCCCATATGTTTATTTTCTATGCAAGTTTGTGTGCTCCTTTTTCAGTTTTGGTAGATAAGTGTTTTGTAACTTTGGAATACTTGGAGTTTTTTATATATATATATATATATTTTTTTTTTAACGTAGTAGTTAAAGCCGTGGAGAGTGTACTAGTCTACCTAGGTTCAAATTCTGGCTTTACCCTATGACTTCCCTGTGGCTTCCTCTGCTCACCTATTAAAAAGGAGGATAATAAGATTGCTGTGGTGAGTTACATACTAAGTGCTACTTAAGCATTTGCTATAATGATCATGTATACTCGAAGGGAAGGAACTTGCCCCTTGATCGTCTCTGTATTCTAGTGCTTAAGAGTTCCTAGTGCTTTCCTAGTGCATTGTCTTAGGATAGAGATACCTCAGTATAGTTCTCCTCACTATAAAGTACTGTTACGTTGAAAGTCTTTATTTATGTACTAATAATCTATGACATATCTGCTGAGGACTAGGAAAGGAATAGTTTTAAAACTGCAATGGATAACAAAAGA
>NW_020174591.1:0-1152 GCF_003031525.2 Neophocaena asiaeorientalis asiaeorientalis | reverse complement strand
TGGCATGTTTTCCTTGGATTTAGCCTGTATGGGACTCTCTGGACTTCCTGGACTTGACTGATTATTTCCTTTCCCATATTAGGGAAGTTTTCAACTATAATCTCTTCAAATATTTTCTCAGTCACCTTTTTTATCTCTTCTTCTTTCTGGGACCCCTATAATTCGAATATTGGTGCGTTTAATGTTGTCCCAGAGTTCTCTGAGACCGTCTGTAATTCTTTTCATTCTTTTTTCTTTATTCTGTTCTATGGTAGTTTTTTCCACTATTTTATCTTCCAGGTCACTTATCCGTTCTTCTGCCTCAGTTATTCTGCTATTGTTTCCTTGTAGAGAATTTTTAATTTCATTTATTGTGTTGTTCATCATTGTTTGTTTGCTCTTTAGTTCTAGGTCCTTGTTAAACGTTTCTTGTATTTTCTCCATTTTATTTCCACGATTTTAGATCATGTTTACTATCATTACTCTGAATTCTTTTTCAGGTAGACTGCCTATTTCCTCTTCATTTGTTTGGTTTGGTGGGTTTTTACCTTGCTTCTTCATCTGCTGTGTGTTTCTCTGTCTTCTCATTTTGCTTAACTTACTGTGTTTGGGGTCTCCTTTTTGCAGGCTGAAGGTTAGTAGTTCCCATTGTTTTTGGTATCTGCCCCCAGTGGCTAAGGTTGGTTCATTGGGTTGTGTAGGCTTCCTGGTGAAGGGGACTTGCGCCTGTGTTCTGGTGGGTGAGCCTGGATCTTGTCTTTCTGATGGGCAGGTCCGTGTCTGGTGGTGTGTTTTGCGGTGTCTGTGACCTTATTATGATTTTAGGCAGCCTCTCCGCTAATGAGCGGGGTTGTGTTCCTGTCTTGCTAGTTGTTTGGCACAGGGTGTCCAGCACTGTAGCTTGCTGGTCATTGAGTGTACCTGGGTCTTAGTGTTCAGATGGACATCTCTGGGAGAGCTTTCACCGTTTGATATCACGTGGAGCTGGAGGTGTCTGGTGGACCAAAGTCCTGAACTCGCCTCTCCCGCCTCAGAGCCACAGGCCTGACACCCAGCTGGAGCACCAAGACCCTGTCGGCCACACGGCTCAGAAGAAAAGGGAGAAAAAAAGAAAGAAAGAATGAAAAAATAAAATAAAGTTATTAAAATAATAAATAATTATTAAAAATAAAA
>NW_020174590.1:0-2300 GCF_003031525.2 Neophocaena asiaeorientalis asiaeorientalis | reverse complement strand
TTCATGGTTTTGCCTTATAGGACTTACCAGAAACTATTCCTCATTTAAAAATTTGTACAATTGGACATCAGGTGCCAGATGATGACACTATTTTTAAATTCCAGTGTGCTGTTAAAGGGTTTTTGAAGGAAAATAAAGACAATGGTGAGTTTTTTTCTTTTTTCCTTTACCTGTAATTTGGTATGCATTGTGAGTGGGGTTGGGGATTTTTAACATTTTTAATAGTTCTGACATTAGGCCTGTTGTGTTTGGTAACATTAAGGTGGAAATGTCAGATGGTGCTAATAGAGTACGGTGTTTTTCCTGTTTATGGTCACAAACAATTTAGTTTAGTTTGGAAAGTGATTTTTGTGAGAAATATCAACTGAACTAGCTTACTTATCTCTTTTTTAAAAATTTGAATGGAAAATACATAAAAACATAAAAATGTTCTTTTGTCCTATTTATTGGTTGAGAGGTGGAAGAAAAGGTTTAGACTCTCAGGTTCTTAGCGTACATAAAAGAGAAAACAAAAAGCAAAGGTTCGGAGTGAGACATCCCTAGAAGCAAAACAAAACAGAGTGGACCAGAAGAGTGGCTTCCTCATCACATATGTGTTTGATGGTATGCGGGCCTCTCACTGTTGGGGCCTCTCCCCTTGTGGAGCACAGGCTCCAGACGCACAGGCTCAGCGGCCATGGCTCCCGGGCCCAGCCGCTCCGCGGCATGCGGGATCTTCCCGGACCGGGGCACGAACCCGTGTCCCCTGCATCGGCAGGCGGACTCTCAACCACTGCGCCACCAGGGAAGCCCTGTTTGAGATATTTTTGCTGCTTTTACACTTCGGGTGCAAGTGAGGAAGAACACTACCACCTCTTACTCTTATCTTCAGACAGGAAGAACTTAAAAGGCTGGTGTTTTCTTGTTTCCGCTTTAAGATCTACTCTGATAGTGATAGTAGGTCTTAATAGCGTGTGAATTTTAAGGATCCACTTGCCTTTTTCTAGCATCTAACTATCAGAAGGAACATGGTGTTTGCCATGTTTTAAGACTGAGGAATCTTTTGTCTTTGGAACGCCACTGACGCCCATGTGAAAGTGTTCATTTTGTCCTCTTTCTAA
Organism: Neophocaena asiaeorientalis asiaeorientalis; assembly: GCF_003031525.2. NCBI lineage: Eukaryota > Metazoa > Chordata > Mammalia > Artiodactyla > Phocoenidae > Neophocaena > Neophocaena asiaeorientalis. Next base: position 1,200 of record NW_020174590.1, on the reverse strand, counting down.
ATTTAGCCTGAGGGGTGTGCACTTTATTAAATAAATGTAACAGACAGTAAATATTCCGTGTATATATAAAATGATGCACGTATATGCATAAAACAGGGAGTAGGGGAGAGGGAATAGAGATGGAGGTGGGAGGATAGGGGATGGGAGGCGAGAGAGAGAGAGAGGGAGAGACTGGAATTTCAAGATAAATTTTCATTCTATAACCTGGTTGCTTAATGCAGGTACTAGCTCTTAAATATCTTAAGCCCTATTCACAGATCTTCCGTGTACTTTAGCTTTAAAACTTGAGAGCCTTGGCCTGTCCTGTGATAACCAGGGTGTCTAGAAAGGAGGCAGATTATCTGATTTGTTTAAACTGTAGTCACAGAAATGTTACCTCTTAAGATGTTAGGGCGCAGCTGCCGGCCTACTCACTTCCTGCAGGCTCCTTTGTGTGTGTTCTGTCTGTTCCGCGTGGGCTAGAAGATCCTTACAAGTGCATGAGAACACGTCTGTAAACCTTGATTGTTCACATGTTATACCAAGTGTAGTCCATTGCATATGCTGACTCCTCTGTGGGTCTTCTGCATGCAGTGGGCTAACTTCACCATGCTGTCTGCCATTGCAGTCTCAGGACCTTAGTTATGATCCATTGGTGACTTCCTCTGCTGTAAGGCCCTCCCACAGATGCCAGGCTCACTGATAATGAGGAGGAGGCTATACTATGCACTCCCTAGAATTGGTAGAGACTCAGAAAATAAATTGTTTCAGTAAACACCGAGAGCCTTATAGGTTTGTTGTTAGGGCACGGGGATATAGAGGTGAGTAGAAGTCTTTGTTCAGTAGCAACTTACAGTTATCTAGGAAGAGAAACATGTAGTGACTGTATGATAAAAGAATCAAGTGCATCAGGAATATAGAGGAGAAATTGAGGAAGGCCTGACTGAGGAGACAGTATTTGAGCTGTGGGGGAAGAGGATTTTGAGTGCTTGGGGAAGAGGATTTTGCCAGAATGAGGAAAGGATAGCCCAGGTATTGGGAACAGGTACAAGAGGCACAGGGCTTGAACTTGTGCTCTGGAGGGCCAGCCACTGGTGTGACTAGAGGGTAGTGTGAAAGGGCAAAGAATTCATACATTCATTTCAGCAAATATTTGTATAACACCTTTTAAGTTGAAGGAACTGTTCTAGGAAGTAGGAAGAGAACAAAGTTCTTGCCCTT
>NW_020174589.1:0-800 GCF_003031525.2 Neophocaena asiaeorientalis asiaeorientalis | reverse complement strand
ATAGATGTGGTAAATCCACATGGCATCACAAACCCAGAATAAATTACTGAAGAATTTTTCTCTATTTCCCTGTCATACTCTTTTGCTCTTGAAGTTTATTTTGATAATGGGATTTAGCTGATTTTCACTGCTGGGTATAATACGCTGTGCACACACTTGATTCTCTTACGGAGACATATTCTTACTAATCAGATATATTCCTAGGTGTTGAATACAGGGTGTTGTTGCCATTTCGTTGAGCAAGGTGTAGGTCTTCTGTGTTACATATTTTGCTTACGGAAATGTATATATGGTAATTTCAATCTCTGGTTTTATGCAGCACCCCAACTCACCTTGACCTTTAAGCAAGCATAAGTCGGTTTTCAAAATTTGAGACCCTGTTCTGTTTTGTAATTCAGTTCACGTCTAGCCAGGTTACATTCCGTGTATTACTGATATCTTATGATGCTTTAAGTGACATATTATATGTGTTTTTTTCTTTTTGAATTATGTGACTTAGAATTATCATACGTAACTCCTCCATAGTTGTTACAACCTGCCATATTTCATTGATTTCCCGGCTGAGTAATATTCCACTCTACATAAGTAACATATCTGTATCCTGTTTTCCCTCCAGAGACATTTAAGTTATATTCTAGTTGAGGATCTTTTAAACAGAGAGGCGGTAAATATTGGGGTGCGTGTGTCTTCTCGATATTTGTTTTCCCCAAGTTATATGCCCATGAGTGCAAGTTCCCTATGCTTTGTAGTTCATTTTTTAGATGCTTTAGTAAACACAATACATTTCTACACGGTGACCG
>NW_020174588.1:0-89263 GCF_003031525.2 Neophocaena asiaeorientalis asiaeorientalis | reverse complement strand
CTTCGTCGCAGTGCAGGAAGGCTTTTTTTTTTCTTCTTCTTTGTATACGGGACTCTCAGTGTTTTTGACTCTCCCGTTCACTAGCATAGACTGCAGATGCGCAGGCTCAGCGGCCTGGGCTCTTGGGCCTATTCATTCAAGGGCATGTTGGAACCTCACGGTCCGGGAAACGAACTCGTGCCTCCTTCATCGGCAGGCAGACCCTCTACCTCTGCGCCACCAGGGAAGCACTAAATTCTGCATTATTTTAACGTTAGCACACATTTCCGGACACATAGAACACTCGCGTGGGCACCCTATTCCCTGCAACGACACAGCACCGGCAGGCTCCTCTGTTCTGCTCAGAAACATCCAGGCCCGGAAGCCATTCCCAGTCACTGTGTGTATGCCGCGGGTAGGCAAACTCACGGCACTTTTCCTTGGGCCAGCTAGATTTCGTCAGCACACCAACAACTCCAGGAAGTCCGCTCTCTCACGTCCTACATGCCATAGAAGTCTTCCTCATTGCCCTCATCTGAGCTGCACCGGGAAAAACCATCTGCTTTGCATTCTATCTACGAACTCGTCCTCTAAGACACCATACGATGAGGACATAGCCGGCATGCATTGCTTCTGTAATGAAAGCAGAGTTCTTCCTGTTAAATTGCAGCATTTAAGAAGAGACTAAGGCTTCTTGGAAGATCGTGGAAGAGTAAGACACGGAGATCGCCTTCCTCCCCACGGATACTTCAGAAATACATCTACACGTGGAACAACTCCTACAGAACACCAACTGAAGCCTGCTAGAAGACCTCAGATCTCCCAAAAGGCAAGAAACTCCCCACGTACCTGGCTAGGGCAAAAGAAAAAAAGAAAAAACAGAGACATAAGAATAAGGAAGGCCCCTGCACCAGTGGGAGGGAGCTGTGAAGGAGGAAATGTTTCCACACCCTAGGAAGCCCTTCCGCGGGCAGAAACTGCGGGAGGCGGAGGGGGGAGCTTCGGGACCGCGGAGTGGTGCACAGCGATGGGTGCGGAAGTCAAAGCGGGGAGATTGCTGCACAGAGGATCGTTGCCGACTGGCACTCACCAGCCCGAGAGGCTTGTCTGCACCCCCGCCAGGGCGGGCGGGACAGCGAGCTGAGGCTCGGGTTTCGGTTTAGGATGGAGCACAGGGAGAGGACTGGGGTTGGAAGCTTGAACATAGCCTGAAGGGTTTAGTGCACCACGACTAGCCGGGAGGGAGTTCGGGGAAAAGCCTGCACCTGCCGAAGAGGCAAGAGACTTTTTCTTCCCTCTTTGTTTCCTGGTCCGCGAGGAGAGGGTTTTAAGAGCGCTGCTTAAAGGAACTCCAGAGACGGGTGTGAGCCGCGGCTAAAAGCGCGAACCCCAGAGACGGGCACGAGCCGCGGCTAAAAGGGCAAACCCCCGAGACGGGCGCGAGCCGCGGCTAAAAGCGCAAACCCCAGAGACGGGCGGGAGACGCTAAGGCTGTTGCTGCAGCCAACAAGGGGCCTGTGTGCGAGCATAGATCACTCTCCACGCCCCTCTTCCACGGAGCCTGTGCAGCCCGCCACTGCCAGGTTCCAGGGAGCCAGAGACAACTTCCCAGGGAGAACGTACGGCGGGCCTCAGGCTGGTGCAACGTCACGCCGGCCTCTGCCGCAATGTCACGCCGCCTCTGACGCCGCAGGCCCGCCCCGCACACAGTACCCCTCCTTCCCCCGCCATCCCCGGCCTGAGTGAGCCATTGTGTATGTGTATGCTTCTGTGTGAGATCTTGTCTGTATACTCTTGCTTCCACCATTTGTCCTAGGCTCTATCCGTCCATGGTTTTTTTAAAAAATGTTTTTCTTAATAATTAATTTTAATTGTAATAACTTTATTATACTTTACCTTCATTCTTTCTTTCTTTCTTTCCTTCCTTCCATCCCGCCTTTATACAACGAATCAACCCAAATTGAGGAGGTGGTCTCCGAGAGCAAGATTTATGATTTTTCCCCCTAAAAAAAAAAATACATGCAGAAACAAAAGCACATTATATATGTCACACTCGTAACTTATATGTGGACAAATTTAGGACACATTATACAGTGCCTCAGGGTGGAATGGTGAATGGGACTGAAGATGGGGAAGAAATTTAGGGGCCTCATGGAAATTCATGAGGAAATGCTGTCATAACCTGAGGGAGTGACTTAAAATATCCATCTCCTTCTACTCCTCTAGGTTAATGAACCTGCTTTTCCTGGATCCCCTTAAAACCCTAACTTCCCACGTTACACTTAGGATATCTGGATTCAGCCACCCTAAGAGTAGGAACTGTATGGATTACAAGGTCACTCCACTCTCAGTCTGGTGCCAGGTCTCGCCAGAGTACATTTGAACAAGAGGTGCACAAGGACAACCCAAGTTCCCACGACTACATTTCCCAGAGCGCCCTGGTGATTCTAACAAGATTCAAGGGGTGGAGCAGTTTGCAAACCAATGAGGTCTCTTCCTGGGCTTGTCCAGGAAGTGGGAAGATGGCAGTCAGCCCGGTTCCTGGTTGTGGGACCCAGGGGAGCTCGGTAAGTGACATGTTGTGCTTTGAAATAGGGGTTTAATCCTATTTCAAATGTGAGTCCAGGAGACTAGATACCACACACACCAGAATGTCAGGTCCTAAGCCAGTTCAGAACGTTTGGCTGACATATAACTTGAAATCTTATGCTGTAATTACTGTACAGGATAATGGAGGAGATAACACACCCCAGTTCAAACTGTCGGGGTTAATGCCAAAAGCTCAGCTTCTCTGTATGCCGGTGCCAAATCAGATCTTGGAGACAGAGTTTTGGGTGAAGTAGAAAAGGAGAGCTTTATTACTTTGCCAGGCAAAGGGGTACACAACAGCTCCTGCCTCGAAAAACTATGTGTCCCAACCCAGGAAGATTTGATAAGGAGTTTTATAACTCCTTATCAAAGGAGTTATCAAAGGGTGGGGTTGCGGACAAGATGAGGATGTGTGTAGGGTCTCAGGTGGTAAGTCTTCTAATCTTGATGAGCGTCTCTGGTCCCTTTAATCTTGCTTTGGGTGGTTTCTTGCCTGCCCCTCCTTTGATTAGCAACTGTTTGAATCTGCCCTCTGGAACTCAGGGAAGGTCATGGAGGCTGTAGTCTTGCTGACAAGAAATCGGGGACAAAAATAAAAGGCCAAGCCTCCATACCTGGGTACCTCACAGGGCCCTGCTCAGTTTCAGGGTTAGAGTAACAGCCATGTGACATCCCAGGTGTGAGGACTTAGGCAGGTCATTTAAGCATCTCTAAAAGTCAGTTTATCCCTCAGAAGATTGGAGCTAATAAGAGAGCTTACTTTAAAAGTTTGTTGCGAGGATGAAAGTATATAAAATATAGCTAATGTGTACAACACGTGATTCAGGGGACAGGATTTCCCTCTTGGATAGTTGAAACAGCAATGTCCACCTTCTCTGTCCCCACCTGGGTGTGTCCCAAAGGGCCCAGTTAGTCCTGCAGTCATCAAATTCATGATCACTCTTGCTCCTCCTGCATTAGCTGATCAGAAATTCTCTAATGATCATCCCTAAACTCCAGGGAGGCTGTGTTGTGTTGTCTGCACAGTTTAAGGGAATTCTTGAGGACATTTTATCCTGATGGAAGGAAGACCCTAAGGGGAAGGTCTTCAGGAGCCATAAATGACAAGAACCAGCTCTTTCACTGTCAGGCAGGCTGAGGACAGCACTCCCTGAGCACAAATATTTAGAATTCCACAGGAGAGAGGAGCTTGTGGAGGCTGACAGCCCCAGAGCAAGGGGTCTGTGGGCTCTCCCCTCCGGACTTTGCTCCCTTGCCCTGGCCCGATGCCCACAACAACAACACGCCTGTTGGCTCTTCTTTGATGAACTGACCTTTCCCTTCCCCCAAGTCACAGTTTAGTTCCTCAACCACAAAGTGGCTGACCCTACCCCCTCTCACTCAGAAGGAAGTTGTTAACTGCCAACTATGTATATAGCTGCATCCTGCCCAGAGACTTATTTTGTTTGCCCTTTACAGGTTTAAATAGTTCAGAGCCAACTTTAAAAATAGGCAGATTTCACCCACAACTCTGAGTTTCTGCTCCTCAAGACGGGGAAAAAAAGAGAAACAAAGAAACGTTCAGAACTTCCTGCTGCCTGGGTGTAACTTTTTTTTTTTTGGCTGTTTTCCATGGGCCTTCTGTGCAGTAAGCACTGTGAAGGACGGTCTGTGGGCACGGCTTGCATGGCAACTTCTCTTGTTTTCATCCAGAAGATCACTGGGCTGGCCACTTGTCCCTGGGGGTGGGTTGGGTTGTGGTGTCCTTGCAGTGAGCCTCGGCACCAAAAAAAGGTAAGTAAAGGGAAGGGATGGGAAGGGAAGGGAAAGGGAAGGAGAGGAAAAGAAAATCACAGCATATAGAATGAAAAGCCACTTAGAAGTACCTCTTAAAATTCTACTATTCATTTGGACAGTTCTAATGCTAGGCATATACCCAATGAATTGAAAACAGATACAGAGAAAAGTACTTGACCACAAATGTTCTCAGCAGCACTGTTCACAGCAGCCGAAGGTGGAGCGGAACATAGAGACAGGACGTAGACTGGTGGTTGCCAGAGGCTGGAGGAAATGTGGAGTAACTGCTTCATGAGTTTGGGGTTTTACTGGGGGTAGTGATATATTTTGGAACTAGATAGAAGTCGTGGTTGTGCAAAGTTGTGAATGTACCAAATGACACGGAATTGTTCACTTTAAATGGTTTATTTAGGTCACGTAAATTTCACATCAATTTTTATAAATCTGTTGTCATGACAGATATGCTGGCAGTAGGTACAGAAAGTTCCACCTCTGTCCAAATGTGTATTTATGCTGCTTGTAGCCCTGAGTGTGTCATCAGCATTTCACTCCCTTCCCTTGGGCCCTCATTTTAGTTCCTGAAACATAAAACAGAGGACTCCATTCCTTCCCTCAATAGGAGGTTTTTTTTGTTTTTGTAATATCAACTCCCTAGTACTTCTGTCCCAGAGACTTATTTTGTTTGGCTTTTCTATCTTCAGCTGAGCAGCTGTGTTCCCTCTGGGTCTGCTTGGTAGTCCTCACAATACCTGCCTGACTCTGAGAGCTTTAGCTCAGAGGCCTGGCTGAGCTGCAGGCCTTCAGTACATAAAGCCCTGTTGTCCAATGGCCTCTGAGTAGGGCTAGCCTAGCAGCTCCCTTTCCAGCCAGAAATCAAGCAGATGCCCACCTGCCCTGGGGTCAGGGAGGGTTGTAGTGTCAATCCAGTGGGATGCCATATCCTTCACTGAGACAGAGAAAAGGAAAAAGAAGGAAAGGTATTGGAAATAAACACAAACACCACACACACACACACACACACACACACACACAGACAAAGAAAAGCCACTCACTAGCACTCCTTAAGTCTCTTTTATTCAGTCGTGCCAGAAGTTCAGGAAGTAGGTATAGAAGATTTCGTCTCAGTCCATAACTGTACTTGTGGTGGCAGCATCTCAGGGGTGAACTACCTCTGGATCAACCTATTTTTAATTCTTCTATTTTAGGCTTTTGCTTACAACTTTATTTGGGGAATGAATAAGGGTTTATTTAGTTGAAAAATAAAAAATAAAATAATAAAAATGAAATAAGATAAGATAAAATAAAATAGAGAAACACTGCTCTACATGAAAGAGGTAGAGACCCTAGACTGGGAGCTGGACAATGAGTTCTTCATATTGACCTGCTCTCCAGGGCTACATCAAAAAGGTAATTTGTAACTGAAGTACTATGTCACTTAGGGATAAATCAAAGCAGCCAGTTGACTATTGACCATTCAACAAAATAACAAGCATTCATTTGGTGACAGAAGAAGTCTCTTTTGCCTGACTTTCAAGGCCCTCTGGAAGTTTCCTCATCCCTTACATCTTACCTTTCTTTCATACAGCTCTCCAAAATGACCACTGATATGACTTGTCAGTTTCCCCAGATTTAGACGCTGAGGCCAGGACCATGTGCAAGTGGCTTATGATGTGCTCCTGGGAGAACTCCAGTGCCAGCTTGAATGTGAATTATAACTCAAAGTCTTTCCAGACTCAAGGCAAGGCAGCTGAGTTTTCAGAACATCTCACCAGTAAGTCACTGATGCAGGGCTGCCCTGGCAGGACATGAAGTCCCTGGCACTTCCAATTTTCACATAGGAAGGCAAAGCAGCTCCAGGAACCCCCAAGAAGTCTTCCAAAGAGTCCACAATGCAGCTCCTTGAGCACAAGGACACAGAAGCCATGCTAGTCAGAGGCAAAGAAAAGTGGTCAAAGACATCTAAAGGTTTCTGGGTGGCTTAAAGACAGCATTCTCCCCACATTAGCTTCAGTCCTGAATCCTCACCAATGCCATGTGCCCTCTCAAGGTACCCTGAGCATGCTCTGTTATTTACCCTCTGTACCTGAGGCAGAAATCTATATGTCTGATGGCTTCCATTACATCACATTTTAAAAATGTTTTTAAACTACTTTAGCCAAATTCTCATAACATTTCTACTCTTTGTTCTATATTAAAAAGAAACAGTTCCTTATATATAGTTCTGTGTCCACCTTTGATTTCTTTCTTGAATATAGTTTACAGGTGAGATGTCTGGCTGTAGTGGAGCTTGGACTCCAATCTTTCCAGTGAATACGAGGGAAGATGACTGATGACAAGAGATACTTTAATGGCTGATCTTCTGTATATCGGTGGTTCTTCTTCCTTTCCAGTGACACCATACATTAAGAACACTGCGTTATTTTTCTACCCCAATATCCCCAATTATACTTTACACATAAAGGAAGACCATGTGTTACCATTACATATTGGTCTTTGCTATGTTTGGTAATTCTTGTAGTAGCAATCAGGGACACAGAACATGATTCACCCCTCCTAACTGATCCTAGGGCAACTAATCATCTGACTGGTTCCTCCTGAGCTCCCTTGTGCTGGCTTCCACAACCTCCAGGCTCAGAACCCATCAGTGTTGCTGTCATTTCCTGTGGTTGCACTTGCTACACCCTCCCCTATGCAACTCAGATGCCCACTTTACTCTTCAGTTCTTTCCCTTCTATTTTGTGATTTTTAGGTACTTTTCACAACTCATGTAACACTAAACTATCTTTTTGTTTTCAAAGGAAGTCACAGTATACATTTTACTATCTCTTCTATTATTTCTAGAGTTCAGTCCAGGAGAAAGGAATTTCTGAGACTTCTGAATTAAAATTGAACATCAACTTGCTTCCATTTGCTTAGAAATGTTTTAAGTGCCTTTCTGGAAGTTCTCAGTAGATGCTGTAAGTGTGTTCTTTATATATCCCTTGAGTCTTCTCTAATATTAATCATGAAGCTGAAAGGAAAGGATATATCTGCACAGAAATGCTATATATCAAGAAATAAGGCTAGTTGTGTTTTCAGTTAGCTATTTTCCTGGCAACTGTTTTCTAAATTTTGCTAGTATTTCACTGTGAATCACAACTTTAGTCATAGCAATTTCTTTTGTTTAATCACAGAATACTCAAGTAATATTTCATTACTCTTTCTGATTTATTTCACTCTGTATGACAGACTCTACGTCTATCCACATCTCTACAAATGACCCAATTTTGTTCCTTTCTATGGCTGAGTAATAGTCCATTGTATATATGTACCACATCTTTTTTTTTTTTTTTTTTTTGGAGTACACAGGCCTCTCACTGTTGTGGCCTCCCCCATTGCGGAGCACAGGCTCTGAATGCACAGGCTCAGCGACCATGGCTCAAGGGCCCAGCCGCTCCATGGCATGTGGGATCTTCCCGGACTGGGGCACGAACCCATGTCCCCTGCATCGGCAGGCGGACTCCCAACCACTGTGCCACCAGGGAAGCCCTGTGTACCACATCTTTACCCCTTCATCTGTCGATGGACATTTAGGTTAATTCCATCTCCTGTCTATGGTAAATAACGCTGCAATAAACATTGGGGTGCCTGTGTCTTTTGAAGTATGGTTTTCTCAGGGCATATGCCCAGTAGTGGGACTGTGGGGTCATATGGTAGTTTAATTTTAGTTTTTTAAGGACCCTCCATACTCTTCTCCATAGTGGCTGTATCAATTTACATTCACACCAACAGTGCAAGAGTGTTCCTTTTCTCCACACCCTCTCCAGCATTTATTGTTTATAGATTCTTTTGATGATGGCCATTCTGACCGCTGTGAGGTGATACGTCATTGTAGTTTTGATCAGCATTTCTCTAAAAATTATTGAGCATCTTTTCATGTGCCTCTTGGTCATCTGTATGTCTTATTTGGAGAAATGTCTACTTAGGTCTTCTGCCCATTTTTTGACTGGGTTGTTTCTTTTTTTTGGATATTGAGGTACATGAGCCCTTTGTATATTTTGGAGATTAATCCCATGTCAGTTGCTTCATTTGCAAATATTTTCTCCCATTCTGAGGGTTGTCTTTTTATCTCATTTATGGTTTTCTTTGTTGTGCAAAAGGTTTTAAGTTTAATTAGGTCCCATTTGAGTTTTTTTTTAACATCTTTATTGGAGTATAATTGCTTTACAATGGTGTGTTAGTTTCTGCTCTATAACAGAGTGAATCAGTTATACATATACATATGTTCCCATATCTCTTCCCTCTTGTGTCTCCCGCCCTCTCACCCTCCCTATCCCACCCCTCTAGGTGGTCACAAAGCACCGAGCTGATCTCCCTGTGTTATGTGGCTGCTTCCCACTAGCTATCTAGTTTACGTTTGGTAGTGTATATATGTCCATGCCACTCTCTCACTTTGTCACAGCTTACCCTTCCCCCTCCCCATATTTCCATTACTCTAGGAGGTGGGTCAAAATGGATCTTGCTGTGATTTATGTCATAGAGTGTTCTGCCTATGTTTTCCTCTAAGAGTTTTATACTTTCTGACTTTATATGTAGGTCTTTAATCCATTTTTAGTTTATTTCTGTGTATGGTGTTAGGGAGTGTTCTAATTTCATTCTTCTACATGTAGCTGTCCAGTTTTCCCAGTACAACTTATTGAAGAGGCTGCCTTTTCTCCATTGTATATTCTTTCTTCTTTGTTATAGACCATAGGTGCATGAGTTTATCTCTGGGCTTGCTATCCTGTTCCATTGCTCTATATTTCTGTTTGTGTGTCAGTACCATATTGTATTGATTACTGTAGCTTTGTAGTATAGTCTGAAGCCCAGGAGCCTGATTCCTCTAGCTCCATTTTTCTCTCTCAAGATTGCTTTGACTATTCAGAGTCTTTTTTGTTTCCATACAAATTGTAAAATAGTTTGTTCTAATTCTGTGGAAAATGCCATTGGTATTTTAATAGGGATTGCATTGAATCTGTAGACTGCTATGGGTATTATAGTCATTTTCACAATATTGATTCCTTCAATCCAAGAAAATGGCATATCTCTCCATCTGTTTGTGTCATCTTTAATTTCTTACATCAGTATCTTGTAGTTTTCTGAGTACAGGATTTTGCCTCCTTAGGTAGGTTTATTCCTAGGTATTTTATTCTTTTGGTTGCAGTGGTAAATGGGATTGTTTCCTTAATTTCTTTTTCTGATCTTTCATTGTTAGTGTATAGGTATGCAAGATAGTTCTGTGTATTAATTTTGTGCCCTGAAACTTTACTAAATTCATTGATTAGTTCTAGAAGATTTCTGGTGGCATCTTTAGGATTTTCTATGTATAGTAGAATACCATCTGCAAACCATGAGCATTTTACTTCTTTTCCAATTTGTATTCCTTTTATTTCTTTTTCTTCTATGATTCTCATGGCTAGGACTTCCAAAACTACGTTGAATAATAGCGGCAAGAGTGGACACACTTGTCTTGTCCCTGATCTTAGAGGAAATGCTTTCAGTTTTTCACCATTGAGAATAATGTTTGCTGTGGGTTTGTCATATATGGCCTTTATTATGTTGAGGTAATTTCCCTGTATGCTCACTTTCTGGAGAGTTTTTATCATAAATTAGTCTTGAATTTTGTCAAAAGCTTTTTCAGCATCTATTGAAAGGATCATATGTTTTTTATTCTTCAATTTGTTAATATGGTGTGATTCATGTATATTGAAGAATCCTTGCATCCCTTGGATAAATCCCACTTGGTCATGGTGTATGACGCTTTTAATGTGTTGTTGGATTTGGTTTGCTAATACTGAGGATTTTTGTGTCTATATCCATCAGTAATATTGGTCTGTAGGTTTTTTGTGATATCTTTGTCTGGTATTGGTGTCAGGGTGATGGTGGCCTCGTAGAATGAGTTTGGAAGTATTCCACCCTCTGCAATTTTTTTGGAAGAGTTTGAGAAGGATGGGTGTTAGCTCTTCTCTAAATGTTTGATAGAATCCTCCCATGAAGACTTCTGGTTCTGGACCTTTGTTTGTTGGAAGATTTTTAGTCACAGTTTCGATTTCTTTACTTGTGATTCGTCTGTTCATATTTTCTATTTCTTCTGGTTCAGTCTTGGAAGGTTGTACTTTTCTAAGAATTTGTCCATTTCTTCCAGGTTGTCCATTTTATTGGCATATAATTGCTTGTAGTAGTCTCTTCCAATCCTTTGTATTTCTGTGGTGTCAGTTGTAACTTCTCGTTTTTCATTCCTAATTTAGTTGATTTGAGTCTTCTCCCTTTTTTTCTTGAGTCTGGCTAAAGGTTTATCACTTTTTTTATCTTCTCAAAGAACCAGCTTTTAGTTTTATTGACCGTTGCTATTGTTTTCTTTGTGACGTTAAGAATTAGGTTTTTAATTCCCACAAAACACCTTTCAGCATGCTTAACTTTCTGATAACACCCTCACCTGCACCAGTTTTGTTTTGGGGGTTTGTTTTTGTTGTTTGTTTTTAGATCCAAAGAACATGAAAATCCTTTTTTGACAAGGCTTAGAAACCTGACACTATCTCTTTTTTCCTCCCTCTATATGAAGGATGTATTTAAATGAATGGTGGTCAGTAAGACATTTGTCAGATATGGATATTGGGTGCTTAACTGTCTAATGTTACCATTTGAATATTATATATGATTGTAAGGCTTATGTCACTAAAGATTTTTATTCTGATTTTTCATGATCAAAGTTCATATGATATTGTATAGACATGCTTTGTAGTGAACTATAGTAGCAATAATTTCTGTACATGATCTAGGATTTATTCCAGCATTTCTTTTCCTTTTTTTAAAAAAAAATATTTTATTTAAATTAACAAATGATGGAAATAGAAAAGTCTACATAAAGATTTTAGAAGGAGAACTTACAGGACACAAATTTGTGATTCATTAGATGAGACATTTGGATGTGATTCCTAAAGCTTTTATTGAGCATTGCCAAATTTGTAAGCTTCATAGGGATGGACATTATATTTATAAATGCCCTTCTATAAGGGTTACTGTAGATGTGAAATTCTTGACCTTAATATCATCTTTGAAAATATTAAATTGAAAATTCTGTTAACTTATATTTTAAGAATAGGCATATTGTATTACTGCAAGAGATTTGATTTTCAGCAGAGTGCAAAGTTCTTTCAAATGCACATGTCTTTTTTTCTAATTTCATTTTGTTTTAAAGCACTTTTTAAGTGTAGTTTTCTCATTTAGTAAATGTCTAATTGAACAAAAGAGAAAGACAATAGAAATACATAGCTTATCACCATTAACCTATGGGTGGGATTCTTTGTACCATGTCACCTCAGGCCATGTCATCTTACCAATAGTAATGTACCACTATTACAATTAGTGTCCATACTAGATTAGAACTCTGGTAACAGGGGACAGAAATTTTTTTCTACATCGGATTTTACAAAATACAGACTTTTGGGGGTGGGGTGCTCACCTTACCAGAGAGTCAAAAGATAGCCTAATCCTCACCAGTGTCATGTGCCCTCTCAAGGTACGCTGAACATGCTCTGTTCTTTACCCTCTGTACCTGAGGCAGAGGTCAATAGGTCTAATGGCTTTTACTTAAGTCACACTTTTAAAATGTTTTAAAATTACTTCAGCCATTATTCTCATAACTTTTCTACTCTATCCTATAATAAAAGGAGTCAATTCTGCCTTTCTCTTCCTTAGTTTTTCATTTTGATTTACATCTTCACAGGCTGATGGAGAGGTAACACTATTAGAATATATACATATATATATTTTTTCTATTATCCTTTTTGAGTTTTATCTTTTCCTTCAGAAATACCAATTATCTTTATATTGGATTGTCTTTGACTGGTTTTATGTCTATTAACTTCTCTCTAACTCTTTAATGGCTTTATCTCTTCATTAAAACCATTGAGTATTAAGTTTTCCTTCTACATAAGTCATTTGATATTATGCTATATATATATATTCCCCTATTGTTCATAATTACTTATATATTATCATTGTTGTTATTCTTAATTAGTTTCCTAAGTTATAAATAGTGCTTTTGATAATGCTGTGTTACTTTATCACCTCATTTTTTTGGCTTTTTGGTATGAGTCCATTTTAAATGTTCTATCTCTTCAAGTACCTGTGAAGAATATCTTTCCATTGTTCAGTTTATATTTCTTCTTGAGCTGGTTGTCATTTCCCCCTATATTTTGTGTATTATGTCCTTTTTTTCTGATCCCCATCTCATAGTATATTTGCATTCTGTTTTTTCATCATATTCATGCATGTATAGTTCTGTCTCCATCTTTTATTTGTTCCTTGAATGAAATGTGACTGGTGAGATGTCTGGCTGGAGTGGACCTTGGACTCTGCAATCTTTCCAGTGGAGATGAAGGAAGATGACTGAAGACAAGAGATATTTTGATGGCTGGTCTTCTGTATGGATGGTTCTTCGTCCTTTCTGGTGACACCATACACTAAGAATATTGCCTTATTTTTCTGCTCCAACATCCTCAATTATACTTTACACCTAAAGGAAGACAGGGGCTACCATTACATACTCGTCTTTTCTGTGTTTGGTAAATCTTGTAGTAGCAATCAGGGGCCTGAGACAGGGTTCACCCCTCCTTGCTGATTGTATGACAAATATTCATCTGGTCTGTTGCGTCTGAGCTCCCTGCTGGTGACTTCCACAGTCTCCAGGCTTAGAACCCATCCGTTTTGCTCCCATCTCCCATCACTGTACATTCACTTCTCTTCTCTGTGCAACCCAAATGGCCATTTTACTCCTGTTTTGTGATTTTAAAATACTCTTCATATTCATGTCCCAATGAGAACTACTGGCCTTGTTTTCAAGAAAGAATATGATATATTTAAAACTTTTTTCTTTTATTTCTACAGAGTGAACTAGGAAGAAGAACTATCCTAAGTCTTCTGAATTAAAACTGAGACTCAGTCTACATTGAACTTCCTCAGAAAGGTATGCTTTTCTGAGACATCTCAGCTGGATCCCTAAGTGTGTTCGCTCTCCCTCCTTTTATTCTTTTCTTATATTTATGATCAAAGAAAATGAAATGGTATATCAGTGCACATCTAAATTATAAGTCAATATATAAACTTTGCAGTGTTTTCACCCAGTTTTATCTTGACAACTACTTTCTAGTGCCTCCATATTTCACCTTCTATCATAACTTCAGTAGTACAAAATCTCTTATATTTAGTCACAGAATATGCAGATATAATTTGGTTATAACATGTTGCTTGCATCCAGACCCTGGCTTCTTCTCAATGAACTTGAAGTTACTAAATTCTAAAGTAACATAATATTTTTTTAACATCTTTATTGGAGTATAATTGCTTTACATTGTTGTGTTAGTTTCTGCTGTATAACAAAGTGAATCAACTATATGTACACATATATCCCCATATCCCCTCCAGAGGAACAAAGAAAAATCTTTAAAATCAAAATATAGCTTTAAAAAATATACATTAATATCCAAATAAAAAGTTGTTGGTTAACCCAGAAATGAAATGGCCAGGCAGTTACAAATCATATTGCTTTTATTCCACATCACCTGCCCTCCTTACTTACCCAGCACTGATTCTGGATACAGAAGCAGAAGAGGGTCTGTGGTGGTCTGGCTAAGTACCAGTTGTTCTCTTGGTGTCTGAGTCATAGAGTTTTTGGCTTGTGCTGATGCATGTAAAGATGAGAAGAAATGAAATAAGCTTAAGAGATTTGGAGGATATCAGATTGCAGACATCAAGAATAGAAAAAGTTGAAACACTAGCAAAATGGGAAGAATAACCGATCAAAAAAGAGAATTAGGTGAATCTGAAAGAAATGACAACAGGAAGGACAACAGGAATACATAACTTATCTCCGTTAACCTAGGGGCAGGGCCTTTTGTAACCTCTCACCTCAGACCATGTCATCTTATCAATGGTAATGCACCACTGTTACAATCAGTGTTCACACTGGATTATGACTCTGGTATCAGGGGACAGAAACATTTCCTATATGAGATTTTATAAAATAAGGACTTTTTTTTTTTTCTGGTTCACCTTACAATAAAGTCAAGATATAGCTTAAAACTTGATTGTTGTCTTTTCTCATCTTTCCTTTTCCTGCTTTTCATTCCTCAACTCAATAAATTCTTTGTTGATATTATTCTTCAGCACATTCTCCTAGTAGATTTGAGCAAATATCCTACCAGGTTCTGGCCCTGCAGTAGAAGCATCTGCTTAGGTTTCAGCAAAAGTTCCTCAACAGAGTATCATTGAACTGACTTGGACCACATGCCATCCACGTGCAAAACACTGCTCCTAGAGCAAATGTGCTTTGAATTGCGCCTACCCTGGTCATATGTCTATTCATTCAGCTCAGTATGTACAGCTCACTCTCCATACAAGCCAGACATAACAATTTGATGATGGTGCATTTTGCCCAAACTGCAGCCTTCCCCTACTGCCCTTCTTACAGTGATTACTCATCTCCGAGTAAAAGACAAAAGGTCAGATCTCATCTCAATCCATGCTTCCACTTACTCCCTCTGCTCCCTTCATCTTGTCTTCCTTGAATGTTCTTTGGAAACTCTAGGCAGGTTCCAGTTTAGGGCTTTTTTTTTTTTTAACCCTCTGGTCCTTCTTCCTAAATTGTCCTCTCACATTTGTGGACATGGCTCATTCTCTCACATCCTTAAAGTCATAGTGAAGCTTCCTCTGCCCACCTTATTGGAAACTGAAGCTCTCTCTGTGCACATCTTATCTACCTTCTTTGCTTTATTTTTCCCAGAATACTTATCACTATCTAAGAAATTTCATGTTTTTTAAATTCATTTAATTCACTGTGTCATACCAGACCCCACTAAATTGTAAGATTCTTTAAGATTAGCAACCACTAGGTCAGTAACATATACATAATAGATTTTCAGTAAACTATTTATTGAATAAATCAATAAATCAGTTTGTGAATGAATATGAATCTTTGAGTGGGGAAATTTGTGTAAGGTTCAGTTGAAGAAGATATTGAGTTGGTCAAGTACCATGAATGAAAATACTATATTATAATTCTCCTGTTTGTATTAGAAACTGTTTGTAAACTCTATTTTAATTGATAGCAACTTGTACCTCTCCTTATTCATCACCAAAAAAACTACATGTAAGGTCTTTACCATTTTACTCATCACTTCATCTGGATTTCCAACTTCTCATGCTCAAAACATGGAAGAAGTGATAATACTTTTCTTTCAGGGTTACTCGCACCATTAACTGAACTTATGCATGTGAAAGCCACTAATACACTAAAAGCACACACAAAAAAAGGCTTATAATTACAGTTATTTATAACCATTGTTTGTGTTTACATGTTTAAAATACATTTGTTATCATTAGGCTAATCAAAGAAATTCAAGTACAAAAGTAATATTTTTGTTTTGTTTTCCTTGCCTTAAGGAATCATGAACATTGAAGCATATTTTGAAAGAATTGGTTATAAGCACTATAGGAACAAGTTGGACTTGGAAACATTAACTGACATTCTTCAGCACCAGATCCGAGCCATTCCCTTTGAGAATCTTAACATCCATTGTGGGGAAGCCATGGAATTGGGCTTAGAGGCCACTTTTGATCAAATTGTGAGGAGGAACCGAGGTGGGTGGTGTCTCCAAGTCAATCATCTTCTGTACTGGGCTCTGACCACAATTGGTTTTGAGACCACTATACTGGGAGGGTATGTATACAACACTTCAGCAAACAAATACAGCGATGCCATGATTCACCTCCTGCTGAAGGTGACCATTGATGGCAGGAACTACATAGCTGATGCTGGATTTGGACGCTCTTACCAGATGTGGCAGCCTCTAGAGTTAATTTCTAGGAAGGATCAGCCCCAGGTGCCTTGCATCTTCTGCTTGACAGAAGAGAGAGGAATCTGGTACCTAGACCAAATCAGAAGAGAACAGTATATCCCAAACCAAGAATTTCTTAATTCTGAGCTCCTGGAAAAGAATAAATATCGGAAAATCTACTCTTTTACTCTTGAACCTCGAAAAATTGAAGACTTTGAGTCTGTGAATATATACCTTCAGGAATCTCCAGCATCTGTCTTTACAAGCAAGTCATTTTGTTCCTTGCAGACCCCAGAAGGTGTTCACTGTTTAGTGGGCTTCACCCTCACCTACAGGAGATTCAATTATAAGGACAATACAGATTTGGTAGAGTTTAACACACTGAATGAAGAAGAAGTAAAAGAAAATCTAAAAAATATATTTAATATTTCCTTGGAGAAAAAGCTTGTCCCCAAACATGGTGATAAATTTTTTACCATATAGTGTAAGCAGTAAAAATGGTCTCAGTATTACTTCTGGTGCTGTAACTTTTTATTATAAAAAAGTTTAAACGTCTATAAAAGTAGAGAGAATGAAATAATAAACCTGCAATTGTTTATCACTCAGTTTATCAGCTATAAACTAGAGGCTTATCATATTTTCTCAATGCTCCCATATTATATTGAAGAAAATGCTAGATATCAAATCATTTCACCTTTAAAAATGTCAGCATATATAATTAGATAACATTTAAAAAAACATAACCATATACCTTTTCAAAAATAATAATAGCAAAGATGTTTTAATGATGGCCTATGGTTTTCTTGAGGAAAAAGTGATTTATGCTAGAAAACTTTCCACATTGGTTAATGTTGAATTCATAAAACATGTTTACCTATAACTCAGTAACTAGAACCTTGAGGGAAACTTTTTATTAAATTCTACCAGTGTATATCCAATGTCATATTTGTGCAGAAATACCACATGTATAATGGGATTATAATTCAACCAAAAAGAAAGAGACATGACATTGTTTCCAAATAACCTAATATTTCTCAAGACAAAGTGTAAACCAATACTTGTTAGCATGTGATCAAGTACCAAGAGAGGGACACCACTAATAATTTCTTACATGGCTCTTTTTGCAACCACAGATCTTCAAGTACCATTTTTCTTAATATGGGAACACTACTATTTATAATTTTCAAATTTTGGAACTCAGTATTTTTGCTTAAAAGTAATAAGTACTGCAAATTTAAAAATACTTATTACCTAAAAACTTCATATTAGAAAAGTATGTTAAAACATGTTGGCCAATACATTATCAGTCATAAAATTTTTGTTTGGCAGAGTTAGGTTATTATGGGGTTTCTTTTTTTGTTTTTTCCCTGCAGTAGAGTCTTCCTTGAATCTTCGTTCTTGTCTCCCAGCTCTATTCTTTTACTTCCTTTTACACTTTGTTGTAAGAGAAAGAGTATGTGCTTCAAAGTATACAGTTCTGAGTTCAAATCCTGTGGACACCAGGTGAATTAATTGATGAATCTGTGGCTCCCATTCCTCAGGGATAAAATGGGGACAATACCTATATGAATAAGTGCCAAACCTAAAGCACCATCTTCCTTCCCTCTCATTGGCCTTGTTCAGCTCTGCTGCTATCTTGCAGCATGGTTAGGTCATGTATGGTACTGTTGGACAGAAAGGATTTTCTCACATTCTGAAAAGGCAATGCCAAGGGAGGAGATGTAGGCAAGAGATACATTCCAGATCAAAATATGGCTCAAGAGAGGACCTTCAAGATGGTGGAGGACTCAAATATGGAGGTCACCTCCCCACAAATACATCAAAAGTATATCTATATGTGGAACAACTCCTACAGAACACCTACTGAACACTGACAGAAGATCTCAGACTTCTCAAAAGACAAGGAAATCCCCACCTACCTGGCCGTGTGGCTGACAGGGACTTGGTGCTCCAGCAGGATGTCAGGCCTGAGCCTCTGAGGTGGGAGAGACAAGTTCAGGACGTGGGACCAGCAGAGACATCCTGACCATACATAATATCAATCACTGAGAGTTCCCCAAAGATCTCCGTCTCAACACTAAGAAACAACTCCACTCAATGACCAGCAAGCTGCAGTGCTGGACACCCCATGACAAACAACCAGCAAGGAACACAAACACATCCATTAGCAGAGAGACTGCCTAAAATCATAAGAAGTTCACAGACACCCCAAAACACACCACCAGACATAGTCCTGCCCACCAGACAGACAAGATGCAGCCTCATCCACCAAAACACAGGCACCAGTCCCCTCCTGTGGGAAGCCTACACAACCCACTGAACTAACCTTACCCACTGGGGGCAGACAAAAAGACCACAGGAACTACAAGCCTGCAGTCTGCACAAAGGAATACACAATATGTTAAGCAAAATGAGAAGAGAAATACGCAGCAGATGAAAGAGCAAGGTAAAAACCCACCAGACCAAACAAATGGAGAGGAAATAGGAAATCCACCTGAAAAAGAATTCAGAGTAATGATAGTAAAGATGATCCAAAATCTTGGAAATAGAATGGAGAAAACACAAGAAACGTTTAACAAGGACCTAGAAGAACTAAAGAGCAAGCAAACAATGATGAACAACACAATAAATGAAATGAAAAATCCTCTAGAAGGAATCAATAGCAGGATAAATAAAGCAGAAGAACGGATAAGTGACTTGGAAGATAAAATAGTGGAAATAACTACCACAGAGAAGAATAAAGTAAAACGAATGAAAAAAATTGAGGACAGTATCAGAGACCTCAGGGACAACATTAAATGCCAAAACATTCGTATTATAGGGGTCCCAGAAGAAGAAGAGAAACAGAAAGGAACTAAGAAAATTTTTGAAGAGATTATAGTTGAAAACTTCCCTAATATGGGAAAGGAAATAGTTAATCAAGTCCAGGAAGCACAGAGAGTCCCTTACAGGATAAATCCAAGGAGAAACATGCCAAGACACATATTAATCAAACTATCTAAAATTAAATAAAAAGAAAACATATTAAAAGCAACAAGGGAAAAACAATAAATAACACACAAGTGAATGCCCATAATGTTAACAGCTGATCTTTCAGCAGAAACTTAGCAAGCCAGAAGAGAGTGGCAGGACATATTTAAAGAGATGAAGGAGAAAAACCACAACCAAGGTTACTGTAACCGCAAAGATCTCATTCAGATTTGATGGAGAAATTAAAACCTTTATAGACAAGCAAAAGCTGTGAGAGTTCAGCACCATAAGACCAGCTTTACAACAAATGCTAAAGGAACTTCTCTAGGCAAGAAACACAAGAGAAGGAAAAGACCTACAATAACAAACCCAAAACAATTAAGAAAATGGGAATAGGAACATACATATCGATAATTACCTTAAATGTAAATGGATTAAATGCTCCCACCAAAAGACACAGACTGGCTGAATGGATACAAAAACAAGACACGTATATATGCTGTCTACAAGAGACCCACTTCAGACCTAAGGACACATACAGACTGAAAGTGGGGGGATGGAAAAAGATATTCCATGAAAATGGAAATCAAAAGAAAGATGGTGTAGCAATTCTCATATCAGACAAAATAGACTTTAAAATAAAGACTATAACAAGAGACAAAGAAGGACACTACATAATGATCAAGGGATCAGTCCAAGAAAAATATATAACAATTGTATATATTTATGCACCCAACATAAGAGCACTTCAATGAATAAGGCAAATGCTAAGAGCCATAAAAGTCCATAGTAGGGGACTTTAACACCCCACTGTCACCAATGGACAGATCAATGAAAATAAAATTAAATAAGGAAACACAGCTTTAAATGACACATTAAATGAGATGGACTTAATTGGTATTTATAGGGCATTCCATCAAGAAACAACGGAATACATTTTATTCTGATGTGCTCATGGAACATTCTCCAGGGTAGATCATAACTTGGGTCACAAATCAAGCCTTGGTAAATTTAAGAAAATTGAAATTGTATCAAGTATCTTTTATGACCACAATGCTATGAGACTAGATACCAATTACAGAAAAAAAAAACTGTAAAAAATATAAACACATGGAGGTTAAATAATAAGCTACTAAATAACCAAGAGATTATTGAAGAAATCAAAGAGGAAATCAAAAAATACCTAGAAACAAATGGCACTGAAAACACGACAAGCCAAAATCAATGGGATGCAGCAAAAGCAGTTCTAAGAGGGCAGTTTATACCAATACAATCCTACCTCCAGGAGCAAGAAAAATCTCAAATCAACAGCCTAAACTTACACCTAAAGCAACTAAAGAAATAAGAAAAATAAAACCCAAAGTGAGCAGAAGGAAAGAAATCATAAAGATCAGATCAGAAATAAATGAAACAGAAATGAAGGAAATGGTAGTAAAGATCAGTAAAACTAAAAGTTGGTTCTTTGAGAAGATAAACAAAATTGATAGGCCATTGGCCAAACTCATCAAGAAAAAAAGGGAGAAGTCTGAAATCAACAGAATTAGAAATGAAAAAGGAGAAGTAAAAACTGACACAGCAGAAATACAAAGGATCATGAGAGATTACTACAAGCAACTCTATGCCAATAAAATGGACAACCTGGAAGAAATGGACAAATTCTTAGAAAGGTATAAACTTTACAGACTGAACAGGAAGGAAGAGAGAATATAAGCAGATTGAGGGAGGAACACTCCCAAACTCATTCTATGAGGCCAAAATCACCCTGATACCAAAACCAAACAAAGATGTGACAAAAAAAGAAAACTATGGCCAATATCACTGATGAACATACATGCAAAAATCCTCAACAAAATAATAGCAAACAGAATTCAGCCACACATTAAAAAACATCAAACACCATGATCAAATGGGGTTTACCCCAGGAATGCAAGTATTCTTCAATATACGTAAATCAATCAATGTGATTTATTATTAACAAATTGAAGGAGAAAAACCATATGATCATCTCAATAGATGCAGAAATATCTTTTGACAAAAGTCAACACCTATTTATGATAAAAACTCTCCAGAAAGTAAGCATAGAAGGAATCTACTCAACATAATAAAGTCCATATATGACAAACCCACAGCCAACATCATTCTCAATGGTGAGAAACTGAAACCATTCCCACTAAGATCAGGAAGAAGGCAAGGTTGCCCACTCTCACCACTATTATTCAACATAGTTTTGGAAGTTTTAGCCACAGCAAGCAGAGAAGAAAAGGAAATAAAAGGATTCCAAATCAGAAAAGAAGTAAATCTGTCACTGTTTTCAGATGCCATGATACTCTACATAGAGAATCCTAAAGATGCTATCAGAAAACTACTAGAGCTAATCAATGAATTTGGTAAAGTAGCAGGATACAAAATTAATGCACAGAAATCTCTTGCATTCCTATACACTAATGGTGAAAAATCTGAAAGAGAAACTAAGGAAACACTCCGTTTACCATTGCAACAAAAAGAATAAAATATCTAGGAATAAGACTACCTAAAGAGACAAAAGACCTGTATGCAGAAAACTATAAGACACTGGTGAAAGAAATTAAAGATGATACAAAAAGATGAAAAGATATACCATGCTTTTGGATTGGAAGAATCAACATTGTGAAAATGACTCTAATAACCAAAGTAATCTACAGATTCAATGCAATCCCAATCAAACTACCAATGGCATTTTTCACAGAACTAGAACAAAAATATTTTACAATTTGTATGGAAAAACAAAAGACCCTGAACAGCCAAAGAAAATTTGTGAAAGAAAAACGGAGCTGGATGAGTCTCCGTGACTTCAGACTATATTACTACAGTAATCAAGACAGTATGGTACTGGCAGAAAAACAAAAATATAGATCCCTGGAACAGGAGAGAAAGCCAGGAGATAAACCCACACACATATGGTCAGCTCTTTGATACAGGGGGCAAGAGTATACAATGGAGAAAAGACACCCACTTCAATAAGTGGTGCTGGGAAAACTGGACAGCTACATGTAAAAGAATGAAATTAGAACCCCCCTTAATACTATATACAAAAATAAACTACAAATGGATTAAAGACCTAAATGTAAGGCCAGACACTATTAAACTCTTAGAGGAAAACATAGGCAGAACACTCTATGACATAAATCACAGCAAGATCCTTTTTGACCCACCTCCTAGAGAAATGGAAATAAAAACAAAAATAAACAAATAGGACCTAATGAAACTTAAAAGCTTATGCACAGAAAACCATAAACAAGACCAAAAGACAACCCTCAGAATGGGAGAAAATATTTGCAAATGAAGAAACTGACAAAGGGTTAATCTCCAAAATTTACAAGCAGCTCAATATCAAAAAACCAAAGAACCCAATCCAAAATTCGCCGGAAGATCTAAACAGACATTTCTCCAAAGAAAATTTACAGATTGCCAACAAACACATGAAAGAATGCTCAACATCATTAATCATTAGAGAAATGCAAATCAAAACTACAATGAGATATCATCTCACACCAGTCAGAATGGCCATTATCAAAAAAACTACAAACAATAAATGCTGGAGAGGGTGTGGACAAAAGCGAACTCTCTTGCACTGTTGGTGGGAATGTAAATTGATAGAGTCACTATGGAGAACAGTATGGAGGTTCCTTAAAAATCTAAAAATAGATCTACCATACGACCCAGCAATCCCACTCCTGGGCATATACCCTGAGAAAGCCATAATTCAAAAAGAGTCATGTACCACAATGTTCATTGCAGCTCTATTTACAATAGCCAGAACATGGAAGCACCCTAAGCGTCCATCAACAGATGAATGGGTAAAGAAGATGTGTCACATATACACAATGCCATATTACTCAGCCATAAAAAGAAACGAAATTGAGTTATTTGTAGTAAGGTGCATGGACCTAGAGTCAGTCATACAGAGTGAAATTAGTCAGGAAGAGAAAAACAAATACCTTATGCTAACACATATATATGGGATCCAAAAATAAAGTCCTGAAGAACCTAGGGGCAAGATGGGAATAAAGATGCAGACCTAGTAAAGAATGGACTTGAGGACACAGGGAGGGAGAAGGGTAAGCTGGGACGAATTGAGAGAGTGGCATGGACATATATACAGTACCAAATGTAAAACTGAAAGCCTGTGGGAAGCAGCCGCATCACACAGGGAGATCAGCTCAGTGCTTTTAGACCACCTAGAGAGGTGGGATAGGGAGGGTGGGAGGGAGGGAGATGCAAGAGGGAAGAGATATGAGCATATACGTATATATATAACTGATTCACTTTGTTATAAAGCAGAAACTAACACACCATTGTAAAGCAATAATACTTCAATAATGATGTTAAGAAAAAGTGATGTTAAAAATTATTAATTAAATACTGCTGTAGCTGCTCCCCAATTAAAAAAATATATGGCTCAAGGAAAAAAATGCAGTTTGTACAAATGAGTCAAAGTCATATTGTATAATGAGTATCCTGAAACCCAATGCAGTTGTTTTGCCTTAAATACAACTATGACATGTGGTGGGAGGAGTTGGGGAAAACCCAAAATATGTTGAAAGAGACTTAGAGATATAAAATTTATCTTCCAGATTGAACAGATGTGCCTTTCTGTGCAATGTTAACATCTCTCCAGTGAAAATTAAATGAGTGGTCTCTATGGTTTAATGATTATTGACCCTGTTACTACTGCTGCTTAACAAATTGCCCTGAAACTCAGTGGTTTAAAACAACCATTTTATTTTGCTCACAAGGCCTCTGGGTCTGTACTTTAAGAAGGTCACAGAGGAATGGTTCTTTTCTGCTGTCCAACGTCCAGTCTCAGCTGAGAGAACTCCAGTGGCTCACGGTTATTTGATGGCTATGTGCTAGAAGCGTATTCACTGGCATTGTGTTGCTGAGCTGGGCTTACAAAAGGAGAACATACATGTGGCCTCTCCAAGTGGTCTGGGCTTCCTCACAGCATGGTGGCCTCAGGGCAGTCATAGTTCTAAACCGTGACTCAGAATGCTATGTTGAGGGTTCTAGCTTATAAGTTGGAAACTAAAGCAACTTTTAAAAAATTATTGTTTTCAGGTGAAGTGAAATTTGTGTACAATCACAATGTTGTGCAACCATCACCTCCATCTAATTTCACAATATTTACATTACTCCCAAATAAAACCCCAAACCCATTGAGCTGTTTAAATCACCTGTCATGACCTAGCATCAAAGTCACATAGTATCATTTTTGCCACATTCTGTTGGTTATAAGTAACTCACAAGTCCTCTGGATTCAAGGGGCAAGAACTAGACTTCACTTCTTGATGTAGAAATGGAAAGTTATGGAAGATATTCTTATGGTCATCTTTGGAAAATATAATCTGACACAGTCAACCCTCTGGTTGCAAAAATTTGCATTGAAGTCCCCTCCCATTTTGGCATTAGGTTCAAACTTGAAATCCAGGAACTTTTCATCAGGTGCAGGTGCAGATAAGGCTCCTCAGGTGCAGTTTTGTGAGTACATCTCTTTGAGTATCATTCTTCTTGATCAGAGCACTTGTAAACCATTGTGACAAATTACCTTTCCCCACATACCCCACACAAAACAGTGAAACAAGTGAAAAATGATCACTGTGGACAGTTCCATTCAGAGCAAGGTAAACAAAGAACACACAGCAGACCCCAGTCCATAATAGGTGTGAAATCCAAGGGGCCCATGTGGCCAGTTCCTTGATTAGGGCTCAGTCCTATTTCCTGTGAGTTTTTTCATTATTCTTGACCTTATTCTCTAGGCTTTTGTATTCACCACATGTCTCTGCCATAATTTTCATAAGGGCTAAAATTGACAAAAACCTTATTTTCTTATAAGGAGATTACAGTCCCATGGGAGCTAATAAACCTTTATCTAAGGATTTTCCTCCAGGGTGAGGGCAGTTTTGTCCACAGCCCTCCCAAGAAACAGCAAGACACTCTAGACTTAAGCGACGTGTGATGACTTGAAGGATGAGTATGGGTTTATGTAATTAAATATGCAGGTATTCATTAATATGATGGGGCAATGTTTCTGAAAAAGTGGTGTCCTCAGTTTGGGTACCCTGAAAACAGAGCTGTCTTCAACTTGTGACCATAACAGTGAGGTCAACTTAGAAGGTGGGACTGGAATGAAAGAATGTGAGGTAAGAAAAGAAGAATACTCGGGAGCATTGGGGTTAGATGTAGCAGTTTAAGACTCAGAGACTTATTTATTTGGGAGGTGATACCAATAAACAGGAGAGGGAACAGGGAAAGTGAGGACATGCATGAAAAGTCAGCAAGAGGGTTCATTAAGTTTGTTGCTGTGGGCAACATGAGCTAAGTGCCACTAGGACTTACAAAAGCGCATATACAAATGCCTTCCAGCATTTTCCACTAAAGAAAAAGTGGTAGGAGCACTTGTCCACTTGTTCCCATCTCCCATTGGTTGAGAGTTCCCCCAAAGGAGTTACATGAGAGTGAGCTTCTGTTGGCATCCATGGAGAAGTCCTGTGGCAAGAAGCAAGAACATCTGGTATACGCATGAGTCAGGACACTGTCAGCAGTAAGCCATCAAATGCCCACACGACTGGACTAGTGACTTGACCAAAACAGATGGTAGTGTAGGGTGGAGGGATAAAGACAGGCTGGGTATGGAGGCAGGATCCCCCAAATCTCCCTGAATTATCAGAGCAGCCAAGCTGGGATTAGTATTCAAGCTTGGAACAAATGTTTAACCATTTTTTTTCATGATTTGTAAACACTAGACATAAATGTAAATAAGAAAGAAGCAAACACACAGAGAACCTATGGAGCAGAAGAAAAGTTGTCATTTTTTAAAACATCTTTATTGGAGTATAACTGCTTTACAATGGTGTGTTACTTCCTGCTTTATAATCAGTGAATCAGATACATATATCCCCATATGTCTAAGCTGTCATTCTAATAGTAGAAAGGTGAACTGCTAAACAGGATCCTAGAAAGAACTATTTTATCTTCCAGGTCTTTAAGGAACAGTGAGTCCATATGATGTTTTGTTAATCTCTAACAATATCCAGCAGCTTTCTCTGTCAATAATTGTGGGGAATTTTTTCTGGATGTTTTTCAGAATAATTGTGATAGTTATAGTTTCATCATTAGCAGTAAACTTTCACTCTATAAGTCACTGAGATTTAGGGCTATTTGTTATGGCAGCACACTATAGCCTACCCTGACAAGTGCTTTAAAATAAATCAACACTACGTGGAGCAGCAATAAAGGGGTATGCTTTTTTTGTCTCTTCTTCCTTGACAAATAGTCTAACTCCTTTAGATTATTTTATTATTTTCCCAGATGTTAGTCATCTTCTATGACTAGCACCACATGTATAGCCAAATTACATGAAAAGAGAGATTCTGAACAGCTGCTTTAAGCACAAAAATTTGGAAGATGATAAAATGCCTAAAGATATTTTTTTTACACAAAAATATGTATGAGGAACTTGTGAAGTCAGAATCATGTTGCACGATGAGCAAAGCCTCTTTTCCAGGAGGTTCAGTAAATACACAGAGGTCCACATATGACTGGAGAACTGTGAAGAGAGATCTGGGGAGACTGTAAGTGTGAAATAAGTTTCCCTCCTGATGGAAGCTTAAACTAGGTTTATGGTCATCACGGACTCTGCCATATTCAATTATCAAGTAGGTGTTGAGTAAATACTTGTTGAATTAATGCATGAATAGCTTCAGCTTGTGTCTAGCAAAATGCTTGACAAATAGTGGTGCTCAAAAGTTGTTTGTTGACTGATGGCATGAGGTATAAACACATGTTTTGTTGGAAAGGAGCTCACACACAGTTTCTTATGCTGCTGGGGTCTACTTTTCCCCACTGCCACACCCACATTAAGCAGGATCCTGAATTTTTGGCCGCAGTTGCAGTAAGTGCTTCTCTGTTTCTGGACAAGGAGCTGGGCTGCCTAAGTCCTACCCCACCCTGGCAAGATGGAAAGTAGTTTCCCCAAAGGGATAACGGAACTGACCAAAACTCAGGAGCCCCTTGTTTTCTCAACTCCTGGAAGTAAGGAGCAGAAGACTGTTGTATACACCTGGAACAGGTTTTGATTTTTTGGTTTTGCTTCTTATTTTTTTCTTTCTTCCATGACAAGGAGAGAGAGGCAGCACTGAAAAACAAATAGCCCTCACTGAGGGATTGGGAAAAGTTGCATCTTGGCAGGATCTTGTCAGCAACATCATTTGGTTGGTGCCAACATGCTGAGGAATGTGACAGGAAACAAAGCTGCCAGCATGGCTACTTTGGTTTTGCTGCTAAGGCCAGGACGGGATCCATCCTGGAGGCTTTAGCTGCAAAACAACTCACGAGGCCAAATACCAGCAAGCAGGCATCAGCCTCACCCTGCCCCTCAGTAGGTCTCAGCACCAGAGGCTCGGGGGATACCAGGGTAACCTCTGCCACAGGATAACCAAGAGGTCAGACCCATGACTATTGTTCTGGCATCCTTACTGCACCTTCTTCCCCGAACCCAGCAGCCGGCAGGTAGGGGTTTCTCAACCACTTGTTTCATCTACACCACCAAACTAGGAGATCCTTTAGGAAAAAGAATATCTAAGATGGAACCAGTGAATACATAGTTTTGGCAGTTAGATGCATAAATAAAACTCTAATTGTGTGTTCATTCTTCCCTGTGGTTTAGTACATGAGACAACTCCCAACTTCTGGAATCAGTCATTCTGGTTGGAGATTAATTTCAGTTGCTGCAAAGAAAGCCTGTTATCCAACACTTTATAAGAATAAAAGGGTATCATGAAGCCCAAATGGGTGCCAAAAGATAAAAATTTTTAAAAATTCTTTCACCTGCCAGTGCTGTCATATTCTACTACTCAAGTTTTATTTCCAAGTGAAGTTAACCATTAGCATTTCATTTGCAACAATATTTAAGATATATTAACAAATATCTGCTTTTTAAAATTCAAATTCTTATTTTTTTTCTCAGCTAGGCAGGATTTTAGAGATGAATAGATGTGGCTGCTTGGCTGTTGTTACTTTCTCTCTTACTGACTTTAGTTCTGACCTCCTTCAATCTGCTGACATCCACGTCCTCCACCTGAAACCTCAAGCTCAGAAGCCATTTATACACGGGGTATGTCACTACTGCTTTTCCACAACCAAGCGAAATCAGGGTGAGTTGTCTAAATCCCCGGTTGCTGATCTTCCTGTAACTGTCACTCACCCACTGGGAAATTATTAACTCTGCCTCCATCAAAAATTAACATACACATTTCAAATTCAAGTTGATCAGAACAAAGGATCAATTAAACCAATTAGAATCAAGATGTGGTAGGTATTGCATATTTTGATACTCTTTGTCCTTAACAGTTCTTTCCTTCTGAGATACAGATATTCTGCTTTTTCCTTAATCTTTCCATGAATGTAGTCTTTGACAGATTTTCAGCCAGACAAGTCTCTGAATAGGCTTGTCATCTCATTCACTTATGCCCACCCCTCTTCTCTGTCTTGGGTTGACATAGCCAGAAAAACAACCATCTGGGTCTCTAACAATGGGCTATGTATACTATCACTAATTCTCCTACAACACTGCAAAATATTTTACTATCTCCACTTTATAGATGAGAGTCCTGAGACTCATAGAGACTGATTAACATCCCCAAGTTTAAACAGCTACTACATATCACAGTCATTTATGTCAGTTAATGTTATGCATTATGGTTAGGGTTAGGGTTAGGAATAGGGTTAAGGTCTGCACCAGGAGGCTAAACTGCACTTAGCACCACCAACTATGCACCTGCATGCTGCCAGGCTGACTCCCTTCACTGACCTCCACTGCCATGTATGCATCTATTGAGAGACCCTGAAACCACAGAATACCTGCCAACAGCCAGGGCACTAGCAGCTGCCAGTGTGCCCAGAGTTGTTCCTGATCCTTGCTGCTGTCTCTGGCCACCACCACTACATGTGTGTCTGTAACCAGTCCCTGCCACAACACAGACCCTTGTAACTGAGTGTGGGCACACGACTGGCTCTGGCCACCATTTGTCCTGCCTTAGTCTGTACCTACTGGGTACCACGCTAAAGACTCCAACAGTCCTGGTAGCAACTACAGACTCCCTGTATCACTCAGCAAGGACAATGCAGTCGTTGACACTCTGGGCCTTAGAAGCCTGAACCAACAAGACATCAAGACACCCCCAGATGAGTTGCTACATGCCCTTGCACTTGGCACCCTGCATTACTAGACCTGGGATCACAACATATTTTAGCATTCCCCCTACCAGTAGATGATGGTCTTTCCTTGCCAAAGTCTTTCCTTACATAAACTCTGGAAGAGGTGACTGCTTCTTCAAATGCAGACACCTGTGGAATACTACATGGGTCACATAAAATCAGAGAAACAGGAAATCACCAAAAGAACACAGTAAACTTCCAGTAACTGAACACAAATGAATAGAGATACATGAATTTCTCAATAAAATTCCAAAACAATTTGTGTAAAGTTGTTCAAAGAATTACAGAAGAATGCAAAGAAGCAATTTAATGAAATCAGTAAAATAATACAAAAGCAAACTGAGAGGTTGAACTGAATGTTTTTTAAAACATAAAGAACAAAACAAAATTTTGGAGATGAAGAATGCAAAACTGAACTGGAAAATTCAATAGAGAGCTTCAAAAACAGACTGGACCAACAGAAGGGTCAGTGTGCTCAAAGATAAATCATTTGAAATTATCCATACAGAGGAGCAAAAATAACAAAAAGAATGAGGAAAGCCTATGGGACTTACAGCATGTCATTAAAAGGAACAATCCACACATCAGTGGAGTCCCAGAAAGAAAAGAGAGAGAGAAAGGAGGGAAAAGTTTAGTTAAATGAATAATGGTTGAGAAAATGCCAATCCTGGGGAGAAATTTGGACATCCAAGTTTATAAAGCTAATAGGTCACCCCATAATTTCAATCCAAAGACAGTTTTCTCCAAGGTGCATTATAATAAAACTGTCAAAAATTTTAAAAAGAGAGAGAATTTTAAAAGGAGCGAGGATTAAAAAAAGTCTCTCATAAAAAGTGACCCTATAAGGCAATTAATGGATTTCTCAGCAGAAATCTTGCAAGCCAGGAGTGAATGGGATGATATATTCAAGGTGTTGAAGGATTGTTTCCATCTCCGGGCTATTGTAAATAGAGCTGCAATGAACATTTTGGTACATAACTCTTTTTAGTGTCCATCACAGGATGAATGGATAAAGAAGAAGTGGCATATATATACAATGGAATATTACTCAGCCATAAAAAGAAACGAAATTGAGCTATTTGTAATGAGGTGGATGGACCTAGAGTCTGTCATACAGAGTGAAGTAAGTCAGAAAGAGAAAGACAAATACTGTATGCTAACACATATATATAGGACTTAAGGGAAAAAATGTCATGAAGAACCTAGGGGTAAGACAGGAATAAAGACACAGACCTACTAGAGAATGGACTTGAGGATATGGGGAGGAGGAAGGGCAAGCTGTGACAAAGCAAGAGTGGCATGGACATATATACACTACCTAACATGAAATAGATAGCTAGTGGGAAGCAGCCGCATAGCACAGGGAGATCAGCTTGGTGCTTTGTGACCAACTAGAGGGGTGGGATAGGGAGGGTGGGAGGGAGGGAGACACAAGAGGGAAGAGATATGGGAACATATTGACTCACTTTGTTATAAAGCAGAAACTAGCACACCATTGTAAAGCAATTATACTCCAGTAAAGATGTTTTAAAAAAAAGTGTTGAAGGAAAAAATAATGTCAACAAAGAATAATTTAACCAGCAACATTGTTCTTCAGAAATAAAGGAGAGATAAACACTTCCTAGAAAACAAAGCTGAGGGAGTTCATCACCACTATACTTGCCTTACATGGAATGTTGAATTCTTCAAGCTGGAAATGAAGGATGATGGTTAGTAACATGAAAACATGAAAATATTCAACACACTGATATGGGTAAATATACAGTTAGATTCAAAATCCTTTAATACTGTAATATGGTGATGTGTTAACCACTAATTCTAGTATAAATGTTAAAGGACAAAAGTATTTAAAATAGCTATAGCTACAATAATAGTTTAGTGGATACACAATATACAAAGATGTAAATTGTGACATCCAAAACATAAAATTTGTGTGTAGGGGAAAGGGATAGGGTTCTTATATGTAATCAAGTCAAGTTATTATCAGTTAAAACAGACCGATACATCTTTAAAATGATCAAGTAAGCCTCAAGGTAACCACAAAATAAAAACATATAGAAGACACACCCAAGAGAAAAAGAAGGGAAATAAAGTATTCCACTATGGAAAATCATCAATTCACAAAGGAAGATGGCAAGAGAGGAGGAAAGGAACTAAAAACAACCAGAAAACAATGAACAAAATGGCATAAATACTTACTTATCAATCATTACTTAAATGTAATAGATTAAATTTTCCAACCAAAAGATAGAATGACTGGACAGATGATAAAACCAAGACCCAACTATATGCTGCCTACAACTGGACTCACTTCCAGTTCTCGAACACTTAACATAAAGGGATGGAAAGGTATGGAAAAAAGATAATCCACACTAGTGGGGGGAAAGAAAACGAGAGTAGGAATAAGTATACTTACATCAGACAAAATAGACTTTAAGCTAAAAATGGTAACAAGTCAAAGAAGGCTATTATATATTGATTAAGGGTTCAATTCATCAAGAAGATATAAGAGTAGTAAATATATATGTGCCCAACACTATAACATGTAAATACATTAAACAAATACTAAATACAAAAAGAATGAGGAAAGCCAATGGGACATTGTACACCATTAAAAGGAACAATTCACACGTCAGTGGAGTCCCCCCAAAAAAAGAGAGAGAGAAAGGGGCAAAAAGTTTATTTAAATGAATAATGGTTGAGAACATCCCAAACCTGGGGAGAAATTTGAACATCCAAATTTATAAAGCTAACAGGTCACCCCATAATTTCAAAACTTTGTTTTTTTGTTTATGTTTTTTTTTAATTCAGTTCAACTTCTCATTTTGTTCTTGTATTATTTTAGTGATTTCATTAAATTATTTATTTGCATTCTCTTGTAATTCTTTGAACATCTTTACACAAATTATTTTGGAATTTTATTGGGAAATTTGTGTATCTCTATTCGTGTTCAGTTATTGGAAGTATACTTTGTTCCTTTGGTGGTGTCCTGTTTCTCTGATTTTATGTGACACATGTAGTCTTGCACAGGTGTCTGTGCATTTGAAGAAGCAGTCACCTCTTCCAGAGTTTATGCATCTGGAAGTGAGAAATAGGCACCATACAATAAATGGTAGGGGATTTCAGTACCCTACTTTCAACAATGGATAGATTGTCAAAAAGAAAATCACTAAAGAAACATTGGAAAAAATGGACCTAATAAAAATATATAGATCATTCTATCCAACAGCAGCAGAATACACATTATTCTCAAGTAGACACAAAACATTGTCCAGGATAGAATAGATCATATGTCGGGTCACAAAATTTATCTCAAAAAATTTTAAATGACTGAAAGCATACCAAGTACATTTTACAAACACATCACATGAAACTAGAAAACAGTAATAGGAGGATAGCTGGAAAAAATCATAAATGTGTGAAAATTAAGCAACAGAGTACTGCAACCAATGGTCAAAGAATAAATTAAAGGTGAAATTAGAAAATATATTGAAACAAACAAAACTGGAAGCAATATACCAAAACTTAAAGCATACCAAAAAAACAGTGCTAAGAGGAAAGGTTATGGAGATAAATGCCTACATTTAAAAGAGAGAGAGAGGAGCTTCCCTGGTGGCGCAGTGGTCAAGAGTCTGCCTGCCGATGCAGGGGACATGGGTTCGTGCCCTGGTCTGGGAAGATCCTACATGCCACAGAGCAACTAGACCCGTGAGCCATGGCCGCTGAGCCTGCATGTCCGGAGCCTGTGCTCTGCAACAGGAGAGGAGAGGCCACAACAGGGAGAGGCCCGTGTACCGCCAAAAAAAAAAAAAAAAAGAGAGAGAGAGAGAGATTGCAAACAAACAACCTAAATTTATACCTCAAGGAACTGAAAAAATAAGAACCAACTGAGCCCAAAGTTAGCATGTGGAAGTAAATAATGAAGATCAAAGCAGAAATAAGTAAAATAAAGAAGAGAAAAACAATAGAAAATATCAAGAAAACTAAGAGTTGGTTTTTTAAAAAAGATAAGTAAAATTGACAAGTAGTCAGCTACACTTACAAAGAAAAAAAGAGAGAACTGAAGTATATGAAACTGTAAATGAAAGAAGAAACATTACAAATGATGCCACAGATTACAAAAGTACCTAAGAGACTAGTTTTAACAATTAAAAAATTCAACAACCTAGAAAAAAATAGATATTGCTAGAAACATACAAACTGCATATACCAAATCATGAAGAAATAGAAAGTCTGTACAGATCAATAATGTGTAAAGAGACTGAATCAGTAATCAAAAAACGTCCCACAAAGAAAAGCTTAGGATCAGATAGCTCTCCCATGAATTCTACCAAGTATTGATTTGAAGAGGAGCGAGCACTTCTCAACTTCCAAGGCCAACATTAACCTGATACCACAGCTATGTAGTGATACCACAGGAAGAGAAGAGTACAGATCAATATACATGATGAATATAGATGCAATGTATCTCAACAAAATATTAGCAAACCAAATTTAATACCACATTAAAAGGACTGTACACTATCTTCAAGTGAGATTCATCCCTGAGATGCAAGAAAAGTTTAACATACACAAATATATAAATGTAATACATCACATTAATTCAAAAAAGGACAAAAATCATATGGTCATCTCAATAGATGCAGAAAAAGCATTCATCAAAATTCAACAAACTTTCGTGGTAAAAGTGCTTAGTTGTTTGGATATATAAGAAACATACATAAACATAATAAAAGCCATATATGGTAAAGTCACAACTAACATACTCAGTGGTGAAAATATGAAACTTTGCCTCTAAGATCAGGAACAAGACAAGCGTGGCCACTCTCACCACACCTATTCAACATAGTACTAGAAGTCCTAACCAAGCAGTGAAATAAGAAAAACAAATACAAGACATTCAAATTGAAACAGAAGTGAAAGTGTCTCTGTTTGCTGATGACATGATCTTGTATATAGACAATCCTTGAAGGCTCTACCAAAAAACTGTTAGAACTAATAAACAAGTAAACAAGAAACAATAAACAAGTAAAGTTGCATGATACAAAATCAATATAATAAATCAATTGTATTTCTAAACACTAACAACAGAATATCTGAAAAAAATGCAAAATAGCATTGAAAATAACAAAGTACTCAATGATAAATTTAACCAAGAAGTGAAAGATCTCCACAATGAAAACAATAACACACTAATTTTTAAAAAATTGAAGGAGACATAAATAAATGGGAAGCTAAACTGAGTTCATGGATCGGAGGAATTGATATCCTTAAAATGTCCATACTACTCAAGGTCAATAGGTTCAAAATTTCAATGACATTTTACACAGAAATAGAAAACAACCCACAAAAACAGTCCTGAGAAAGAAGAACATAGGCTAGAGGTATCACACTGCCTAATTTCAAACTACTATAAAGCTATAGCAATCAAAATAGTATGGTACTTTCATCAAAATGAACACGTAGACAAATGGAACAGAATCAACATCCCAGAAATAAACCCATACGTATAAGGTCAACCTGTATTTGACAAGGGAGCCAGGAGTGCTTAATGGGAAAAGCCTCCTCAATACAAGGTTTGGGGATAACAGGATATTCACATACCAGGAAATGAAATCACCTCCCTATCTTACACCAGTCACAAAAATTAACTTAAAACAGATTAAGGACTTAAACTTAAGACCTGAAATTGTAAAATTACTAGATGAAAACTTAGGGGAAATTTCCTTGACACCTGTCTTGTACATGACACCAAAAGCACAGCAACAAAAGCAAAAATCAACAAGTGGGGCTGCATCAAACTAAAAAGCTTC
Organism: Neophocaena asiaeorientalis asiaeorientalis; assembly: GCF_003031525.2. Classification (NCBI taxonomy): domain Eukaryota; kingdom Metazoa; phylum Chordata; class Mammalia; order Artiodactyla; family Phocoenidae; genus Neophocaena; species Neophocaena asiaeorientalis. The sequence continues at coordinate 54,027 of NW_020174588.1, read as the reverse complement.
GAACAGCAAAAGAAACTATCAACAAAATGAAGTGGTAAACTATAGAATGGGAAAAAATATTTTCAAACTATATACCTGATAAAAGGTTAATATCCAAAATATATAAGGAGTTCATACAACTCAATAGCACAAAACCAAAAAAAATCCAGTTAAGAAAGAGCAGAGTACTTGAATAAATATTTCTCCAAAGAAATTACCAACAAGTATATGAAAAGTGTTCAAAATCACTAATAATCAGGAAAATGCATATCAAAATCACAGTGAGATATCACCTCACATCTCTTAGAATGCCAATAATGAGACAAGAGATAAGTGTTAGCAAAGATGTGGAGAAAACATAGTCCTTATACACTCTTGGTGGGAATGTAAGTTGGTTCAGCCACTATGAATAATATGGAGGTTTCTCAAAAAATTAAAAATAGAACTACCATAGGATGCAGCAACTCCACTTCTGGGAGAGAATATAGGAAACGAAACTAGGATATTGAAGAGATATATATGCACTTCCATGTTTATCACAGCATTATTCACAATAGCCAAGATGTGATAACAACCTAAGTGCCCATTCGTGGATGAATGGATAAAGAAAATGTATATATATATATATATATATACATATACATATAGTAGTATTCAGCCAAGAGAAAAAAGTACACCCTGCTATTTGTAACAACATATTTGTGACAACATGGATGAATCTTGTGGACCTTATGCTGAGATAAGGCAGACAGAGAAAGACAATACTGTATGATATCATTCAAATGTAGAATCTAAAAAAGCCAAACTCATAAAAACAGAGAGTAAAATGGTGGTTACCAGAAGATGGGAGTTGAGGTATAGGACAGATGTTGTTTAAAGGTACAAACTTGCAAGGAGCAACAATAAGTACTGGAGATCTAATGCACAGTATAGTGAATATAAACAACATTGCATTATAATCATCAAACTTGCTAAAAGACTAGAACTTAACCACTAAAGAAAAATGATAATTATGTGATGTGATAGAGTTGCTAACTATTCTACCATGGCAATCATATTACAATATATAAATGAAATTAACAAAATTTAATTAACTTAAATCTACACAATGTGGTATGTCAAATATAGTTCAATTAAAATATTTAAATACATATATATATATGTATAGCTGATTCACTTTGTTATAAAGCAGAAACTAACACACCATTGTAAAGAAATTATACTCTAATAAAGATGTTACAAAAAAAACGTTTAAATAAATAAATAAACAAACAGACTGACCTGTTACCCCCAAGTCATACCACATTGCAGGGAGTGGCAGGCAAGCTCAGGCTCAAGAAGTATGGAAAATTACAGACTAAGGAAGAACTGTGGCTCCCTTGGTGTTCCCTGTTGCCTAGCCTGCAGTGGCTCTTGTATGGTAAATAAAACACTCTCCTATCACTTCCCCAGAGGATACCCCCAGTCTCTCTAGTCACACCAGCTCAGTCCCAAAATGGTGATTCTGATCCTTATTTATGCTTTTTACACCCCCAAGAAAGGCAGCTAAGGTTTAGAGAAGTATTTTTAAATTCCCATTTATTTTTACATCCTTGTTAAAATTCTTCTTTTCTGTGAAACCATTTTCTGGTCTCCCAGGCAAAAATAATAGCTCCCTCCTTTGTGTTTTCTTCTTGGTGGGGGCGGTATAGTTGTTTTACAATACTATGTTAGTTTCTACTGTACAGTGAAGTGGAGTTCTCTGTGCTTTACAGCAGGTTCTCATTAGTTATCTGTTTTATACATATTAGTGTATATATGTCAATCCCAATCTCCCAATTCATCCCACCCCTCCTTTCCTCACTTGGTGTCCATACGTTTGTTCTCTATGTCTGTGTCTCTATTTCTGCCCTGCTAACAGGTATATCTGTACCTTTTTAAGAGATTCCATATATATGCATTTATATAAGATATTTGTTTTTCTCTTTCTACTTACTTCAATCTATATGACAGTCTCTAAGTCCATCCATGTCTCTACAAATGACCCAATTTCATTCCTTTTTATGGCTGAGTAATATTCCATTGTATATATATATGACATCTTCTTTATCCATTCCTCTGTCTATGGGCATTTACATTGTTTCCATGACCTGCCTATTGTAAATAGTGCTTCAATGAACACTGGGGTGCATCTATTTTTTTGAATTATGGCTTTCTCTGTGTATATGCCCAGTAGTGGGATTGCTCGGTCATATGGTAATTCTATTTTTAGTTTTTTAAGGAACATCTATACTGTTCTCCATAGTCGCTGTATCAATTTACATTCCCACCAGCAGTGCAATAGGACCCCCTTTTCTCCACACGGTCTCCAACATTTATTGTTTGTAGATTTTTTGATGAAGGCCATTCTGATGACTGTGAGGTGATACCTCATTGTAGTTTTGATTTGCATTTCTCTAATATTTAGTGATGTTGAGTATATTTTCATGTGCCTCTTGGCCACATTTGGAGAACTGTCTATTTAGGTTTTCCTCCCATTTTTGGATTGGGTTTTTTTTTTTAATTGAGCAACATGAGCTATTTGTATATTTTGGAGATCAATCCTTTGTCTGTTGACTCATTTGAAAATATTTTCTCCCATTCAGAGGGTTGTCTCTTCATCTTGTTTATGGTTTCCTTTGCTGTGCAAATGCTTTTAAGTTTAACTAGGTCCCATTTGTTTATTTTTGTTTTTATTTTCATTTCTCTAAGAAGTGTGTCAAAAAATATCTTGCTGTGATTTATCCCAAAGAGTGTTTTTCCTATGTTTTCTTCTAAGAGTTTTATAGAGTCCAGTCTTACATTTAGGTCTTTAATCCATTTTGACTTTATTTCTGTGTATGGTGTTAGGAAGTGTTCTAATTTCATTCTTTTACACTTAGATGTTCAGTTTTTCCAGCACCACTTATTGAAGAGACTTCTCCATGGTATATTGTTGGCTCACTTGTCATAGATAGGTTGACCATAGGAACATGGGTTTAACTCTGGGCTTTCTATACTTTACTATCCTTCCACTGATCTATATTTCTCTTTTTGTGCCAGTACCATATTGTCTTGATTAGTGTAGCCTTGTAGTATAGTCTGAAGTCAGGGAGTCTGATTCCTCTAGCTCCATTTTTTTCTCAAGATTGCTTTGGCTATTCGGGGTCTTTTGTGTCTCCATACAAATTTTAAGATTTTTTTCTTCTAGTTCTGTGAAAAATGCAATAGGGATTGCATTGAATCTGTAGATTGCTTTGTGTAGTATAGTCATTTTCACAATATTGATTCTTCCAAACCAAGGACATGGTGTACCTCTCCATCTGTTTGTATCATCTTTAATTTCTTTCACCACTGTCTTATAGTTTTCTGAGTACAGGTCTACCTCCTTAGGTAGGTTTATTCCTAGGTATTTTATTCTGTTTGTTGCAGTGGTGAATGTGATTGTTTCCTTAATTTCTCTTTCTGATCTTTCATTGTTAGTGTATAGGAATGCAAGAGATTTCTGTGCATTAATTTTGTATCCTGCAACTTTACCAAATTCATTGATGAAACCTAGTTGTTTTCTGGTGGCATCTTTGAGATTTCTATATACAGCATCATGTCATCTGCAAATAGTGACAGTTTTACTTCTTCTTTTCCAATTCAGATTTGTTTTATTTCTTTTTTTTCTCTGATTGCTATGGCTAGGTTTTCCAAAACTATGTTGAATAATAGTGGCAAGAGTGGGCATCCTTGTCTTTTTCCTGATCTTAGAGGACATGCTTTCAGTTTTGCACCATTGAGAATAATGTTTGCTGTGGATTTGTCATATGTGACCTTTATTATATTGAGGTAGGTTCCCTCTATGCCCACTTACTGGAGGGTTTTTATCGTAAATGGGTGTTGAATTTTGTCAAGGACTTTTCTGCTTCTAAACATAGAGATGATCATATGGCTTTTATTCTTCAATTTGTTAATATGGTGTATCACATTGATTGATTTTCATATATTGAAGAATCCTTGCATACCTGAGATAAATCCCACTTGATCATGGTGTATGATCCTTTTAATATGTTGTTGCATTCTGTTTGCTACTATTTTGTTGAGGATTTGGGGGTCTATATTCATCAGTGTTATTGGTCTGTAATTCTCTTTTTGTGTGTGTGTGATATGGTTGGTTTTGATGTCAACGTGTTAGTGGCCTCATAGAATGCGTTTGGGAGTGCTCCTTCCTCTGCAATATTTTGGAAGAGTTTGAAGGATCGGTGTTAGCTCTTCTCTAAATGTTTGACAGAATTCACCTGTGAAGCCATCTGGTCCAGGACTTTTGCTTGTGGGAAGATATTTAATCACAGTTTCAATTTCATTACTTGTGATTTGTCTGTTCATATTTTCTATTTCTTCCTGGTTCAGTCTTGGAAGGTTATACCTTTCTAAGAATTTGTCCATTTCTTCCAGGTTGTCCATTTTATTGGCATATAGTTGCTCATAGTTGTCTCTTACAGTTGTTAATGTTTCTGTGGTGTCCGTTGTAACTTCTCCTTTTTCATTTCTAATTTTATCAATTTGAGTCCTGTCCCTCTTTTTCTTGATGAGTCTGGCTAATGGTTGATCAATTTTTCTTATCTTCTCAAAGAACCAGCTTTTAGTTTTATTGATCTATGTTATTGTTTTTTTGTTCTGTTTCATTTATTTCTGCTCTGATCTTTATGATTTATTTCCTTCTACTAACTTTGGATTTTCTTTTGTTCTTCTCTCTCTAGCTCCTTTAGGTGTAAGGTTAGATTGTTTATTTGAGATTTTTCTTGTTTCTTGAGGTAGGATTGTATTGCTATAAACTTCCCTCTTAGAACAGCTTTTGCTGCATCCTGTAGGTTTGGGATCATCATGTTTTCATTGTCATTTGTCTCCAGGTATATTTTGATTTCCTCTTTGATTTCTTCAGAGAACTCTTGGTTATCTAGTAGCATATTGTTTAACCTCCATGTGTTTGTGGGTTTTACTAGTTTTTTCCTGTAATTGATTTCTAATCTCATATTATTGTGGTCAGAAAAGATGCTTGATATGATTTCAATTTTCTTAAATTCAGTGAGACTTGTTTTGTGACCCAAGATGTGATCTATCCTGGAGAAATCTTCATATGCACTTGAGAGGAAAGTGTATTCTATAAATATCAATTAAATCTATCTGGTCTGTTGTGTCACTTAAAGCTTGTGTTTCCTTATTAATTTTCTGTCTGGATGATCTGCCCATTGGTGTAAGTGAGGTGTTAAAGTCCCCCACTATTACTGTGTTACTGTCAATTTCATCTTTTATAGCTGTTAGCATTTGCCTTATGTATGGAGGTACTCTGATATTGGGGGCATATAGATTTATAATTGTTCTATCTTCTTGGATTGATCCCTTGATCATTATGTAGTGTCCTTCCTTGTCTCTTGTAGCATTCTTTATTTTAAAGTCTATTTTATCTGATATGAGTATTGCTACTCCAGCTTTCTTTTGATTTCCATTTACATGGAATATGTTCTTCCATCCCCTCACTTTTAGTCTGTATGTCTACCTATGTCTGAAGTGGGTCTCTTGTAGACAGCGTATATATGTGTCTTGTTTTTGTATCCATTCAGCCAGTCTGTGTCTTTTGGTTGGAGCATTTAATCCATTCACATTTAAGGTAATTATTGGTATGTATGTTCCTATTATGATTTTCTTAATTGTTTTGGATTTGTTTTTGTAGGTCTATTCCTTCTGTTGTGTCTCCTGCCTCGAGAAGTTCCTTTATCATTTGTTGTAAAGCTGGTTTGGTGGTGCTGAATTCTCTTAACTTTTTTGCTTGTCTGTAAAGCTTTTGATTTCCCCATAGAAACTGAATGAGATCCTTGCTGGGTACAGTAATCTTGGTTGTAGGTTTTTCCCTTTCATCATGTTAAATATATCCTGTTACCCCCTTTTGGCCTGCAGAATTTCTGCTGAAAAATCAGCTGATAATCTTTTTTTTTTTTATGGCTGTGCTGGGTCTTCGTTTCTGTGCGAGGGCCTTCTCCAGTTGCAGCAAGCAGGGGCCACTCTCCATCACGGTGCATGTGCCTCTCACTATCGTGGTCTCTCCTATTGCAGAGCACAGGCTCCAGACGCTCAGGCTCAGTAATTGTGGCTCATGGGACCAGTTGCTCTGCGGCATGTGGGATCCCCCCAGACCAGGGCTCGAACACGTGTCCCCCGCATTGGCAGGCAGACTCTCAACCACTGCACCACCAGGGAAGCCCCTCAGCTGATAATTTTATAGGGATTCTCTTGTGTGTTATTTGTTGCTTTTCCCTTGCTGCTTTTAATATTTTTTCTTTGTATTTAATTTTTGATAGTTTGATTAATGTGTCTTGGCATGTATCTCCTTGGGTTTATCATGTATGGGACTCTCTGTGCCTCCTGGACTTGATTGACTATTTCCTTTCCCATGTTAGGGAAGTTTTTGATTATAAGCTCTTCAAATATTTTCTGAGACCCTTTCTCTTTTTCTTCCTCTTCTGGGACCCCTATAATTCGAATATTGGTTTGTTTAATGTTGTCTCAGAAGTCTTTGACACTGTCCTCAATTCTTTTCATTCTTTTTTCTTTATTCTCCTCTGTAGCAATTATTTCCAATATTCTATCTTCCAGCTCACTTATCTGTTCTTCTGCCTCAGTTATTCTGCTATTGATTCCTTCTACAATATTTTTAATTTCAGCTACTGTGTTGTCCATCACTGTTTGTTTGTTCTTTAGTTCTAACAGGTTCTTGTTAAAGGTTTTGTGTATTTTCTCCATTGTATTTCTGAGATTTTGGGTCATCTTTACTATCATTACTCTGAATTCTTTTTCAAGTAGACTGTTTCCTTCTTCATTTGTTTTGTCTTGTGGGTTTTTTACCTTGCTCCTTCATCTGCAGCATATTTCTGTCTTCTCATTTGGTTCACTTACTGTGTTTGGGGTCTCCTTTCTGCAGGCTGCAGAGTCATAATTCCTGTTACTACTGGTGTCTGCCCCCAGGGGGTGTTGTTGGCTTGTGTAGACTTTCTGGTGGGGAGGGACTAGTGCCTGCATTCTGATCGGTTGTGCTGGATCTTGTCCCTCTGATGGGCAAAGCCATATCCAGTGGTGTGTTTTGGGGTATCTGTGAACTTAGTATGACTTCAGGCAGCCTGTCTGCTAATGGGTTGTGTTGTGTTCCTGTCTTACTAGCTGTTTGGTGTGAGGCATCCAGCACTGGAACTTGTTGGCCATAGGGTGGAGCCAGATCTTGGTGTTGTGGAGGAGATCTCTAGGAGAGCTCTCACTGATTAATATTCATTGGTTCTGTGAGTTCTCTGGTAGTCCAACATTCTGGACTTGGCACTCCCACCTCAGAGTCTCAAGCCAGACACCTGGCCAGAGTACCAAGAACCTGCAAGGTGCATGGTGCAGAAGAAAAGGGGGAAAAAATGAAAGAAAGAAAATGAACAGACAGCAAAAACCCAAACAAATAGTGAAAACAAAACCAAACAGACAAAAACACATACACACAAAAAAGAGAAAAAAAGAAGAAATCTGGGGGAGCTTCAAGATGGCGGAAGACTAAGACGTGGAGATCTCCTTCCTCCTCAAAAATACATCTACATGTGGAACAACTCCCACAGATCACCTATTGAAGGCTGGCAGAAGACCTCAGACCTCGCAAAAGGCAAGAAACTCCCCACGTACCTGCGTAGGGCAAAAGAAAAAAGAATAAACAGAGACAAAAGAATAGGGACGGGACCTGCACCAGTGGGAGGGGGCTGTGAAGGAGGAAACGTTTCCACACACTAGGAAGCCCCTTTGTGGGCAGAGACTGTGGGTGGCGGAGGGGGGAAGCTTCAGAGCCATGGAGGAGAGCACAGCCACAGGGTTGCAGAGGGCAAAGTGGAGAGATTCCCACACAGTGGATCGATGCCGAACAGCACTCACCAGCCCGAGAGGATTGTCTGCTCACCCGCCAGCAGGCGGGGGCTGAGAGCTGAGGCTTGGGCTTTGGAGATCAGATCCCAGGGAGAGGACTGAGGTTAGCTGCGTGAACACAGCCTGAAGGGGATTAGTGCACCACAGCTAGCTGGAAGGGAGGCAGGGAAAAGTCTGGAGCTGCCAAAGAGGCAAGAGACTTTTTCTTGCCTCATTGTTTCCTGGTGCACAAGGAGAGGGGATAAAGAGCGCCACTTAAAGGAACTCCAGAGATGGGCGTGAGCTGTGGCTATCAGTGCAGACCCCAGAGATGGACATGAGATGCTAAGGCTGCTGCTGCAGCCACCAAAAATCCTGTGTGCAAGCACAGGTCACTATCAAAACCTCCCCTCACAGGAGTCAGTGCAGCATGCCACTGCCAGGGTCCTGTGATCCAGGACAACTTAACCGGGAGAACACACAGTACGCCTCAGGTTGTTGTAATGTCACGCCAGCCTCTGTCACTGCAGGCTTGCCTGGCACTCCGTACCCCATCCTCCCCCTGCCCTAAGCCAGAGCTCCCAAATCAGTTCCTCCTTTAACCCCTTCTTCTCTGAGCAAATAACAGACACCCTCAGGTGACCTACACACAGAGGCAGGTCCAAATCCAAAGCTGAACGCCAGGAGTTGTATGAGCAAAGAGAAAGGGAAATCTCTCCTAGCAGCCTCAGGAGCAGTGGATTAAATCTCCACAATCAACTTGATGTTACCTGCATCTGTGGAATACCTGAATAGACAACGAATCTTCTTAAATTGAGGAGATGGACTTTGGGAGCAATGATATATATTTCCCTTTTTCTCTTTTTGTGGGTGTCTATGGGTATGCTTCTGTGTGTGATTTTGTCTGTATTGTTTTGCTTTTACCATTTGCCCTAGGGTTCTATCTGTCCATTATTGTTTTTAGTTTTTAGCACTTGTTATCATTGGTGGATTTGTTTTTTGTTTTGGTTACTCTCTTCTTTCCTTCTATCTTTCTTTTTCTTTTACTAATTAAAAACTTATTTTTTGATAATTATTTTTTATTTTAATAACTATTTTATATCATTTTATTTTATCTTCTTCTTTCTTTCCTTCTTTTTTTCCTCCCTTTTATTCTGAGCTGTGTGGATGACAGGTTCTTGGTGCTCCAACCAGGCGTCAGGGCTGTACCTCTGAGGTGGGACAGCCAAGTACAGGACACTGTTCCACAAGAGACCTCTCAGTGCAATGAAATATCAAATGGCAAAACCTCCCAGAGATCTCCATCTCAAAGTCAAGACCCAGATCCACTCAATGACAAGCAAGCTACAGAGCTGGACACCCTATGCCAAACAACTAGTAGGACATGAAAATAATGACATCCAATAACAGAGAGGCTACCTAAAGCCATAATAAGGCCACAGACACCCCAAAACACATCATCACGTGTGGCCCTGCCCACCAGAAGAAAAGATTCAGCTTCATCCACCAGAACACAGGCACTAGTCTCCCCCACCAGGAAGCCTACACAACCCACTTAACCAAACTTAGACACTAGGGACAGACACCAAAAAAAATGGGAACCAGAAACTGCAGCCTGCAAAAAGGAGATCCCAAACATAGTAAGTTAAACAAAATGAGAAGACAGAGAAACACACAGCAGATGAAGGAGCAAGGCAAAAAACTACCAGACCTAACAAATGAAGAGGAAATAAGCAGTCTACGGGAAAAAGAATTCAGAATAATGATAGTAAAGATGATCCAAACTCTTGGAAATAGAATGCAGAAAATACAAGAAATGTCTAGCAAGGACCTAGAAGAACTAAAGAGCAAGCAAACAGTGATGAACAACACAATAAATGAAACTAAAAATTCTCCAGAAGGGATCAATAGAAGAATAACTGAGGCAGAAGAACGGATAAGTGACCTGGAAGATAAAATAGTCAAAATAACTATTGCAGAGCAGAATAAAGAAAAAGAATGAAAACAATTGAGGACAGTCCCAGAGACCTCTGGAACAACATGAAATACCCCAACATTCAAATTATAGGGGTTCCAGAAGAAGAGTAAAAGAAAGGGACTGAGAAAATATTTGAAGAGATTATAGTTGAAAACTTCCCTAATATGGGAAAGGAAATAGTTAATCAAGTCCAGGTAGCACAGAGAGTCCCATACAGGATAAATCCAAGGATAAACATGCCAAGACACATATTAATAAAACTACCAAAATTAAAGAAAAATATTAAAATCAGCAAGGGAAAAACAACAAATAACACACAGGGAATCCCAATAAGGTTAACAGCTGATCTTTCAGCAAAAACTCTGCAAGCCAGAAGGGATTGGCAGGATATATTTAAAGTGATGAAGGAGAAAAACCTACAATCAAGATTACTCTACCCAGCAAGGATCTCATTCAGATTCGACAGAGAAATTAAAACCTTTACAGACAAAAAAAGCTAAGAGAATTCAGCACCACAAAACCAGCTTTAAAACAAATACTAAAGGAACTTCACTAGGCAGGAAACACAAGAGAAGGAAAAGACCAACAATAAAAAACCAAAACAATTTTAAAAACGGTAAAGGAACATACATATCGATAATTACCTTAAATGTAAATGGACTAAATAATCCAACCAAAAGACATAGACTGGTTGAATGGATACAAAAACAAGACCCTTATATATGCTGCCTACAAGAGACCCACTTCAGACCTAGGGACACATACAGACTGAAAGTGAGGGGATGGAAAAAAGATATTCCATGCAAATGGAGAGCAAAAGAAAGCTGGAGTAGCAATTCTCATATCAGACAAAGTAGACTTTAAAACAAAGACTATAATAAGAGACAAAGAAGGACACTACATAATGATCAAGGGATCAATCCAAGAAAAAGATATAACAATTGTAAATACTTATGTACCCAACATAGGAGTCCATCAATACATAAGGCAAATACTAACAGCCATAAAAGGTGAAATCGACAGTAACACACTCATAGAAAGGGACTTTAACACCCCACTATCACCAATGGACAGATCATCCAAAATGAAAATGAATAAGGAAACACAAGATTTACATGATGCATTAAACAAGATGGACTTAATTGATATTTATAGGACATTCCATCCAAAAACAGCAGAATACACATTCTTCTCAAGTGCTCATGTAACGTTCTCCAGGATAGATCATACCTTGGGTCACAAATAAAGCCTTGGCAAATTTAAGAAAACTGAAATCATATCAAGTATCTTTTCCGACCACAATACTATGAGACTAGATATAATTACAGGAAAAAATCTGTAAAAAAAAAAAAAACACATGGAGACTAAACAATACACTACTAAATAAACAACAGATCACTCAAGAAATCAAAGAGGAAACCAAATATTACCTAGAAACAAATGACAATTAAAACACGACGACTCAAATCCTATGGGATGCAGCAAAAGCAGTTCTAAGAGTGAAGTTTACAGCAATACAATACTAACTTAAGTAACAAGAAACATCTAAAATAAACAACCTAACCTTACACCTAAAGCAATTAGAGGAAGAAGAACAAAAAACGCCAAAGTTAGCAGGAGGAAAGAAATCATAAAGATCAGATCAGAAATATATGAAAAAGAAATGAAGGAAATGATAGCAAAGTTCAATAAAACTAAAAGCTGGTTCTTTGAGAAGGTAAACAAAATGGAAAAACCATTAGACAGCTCATCAAGAAAAAAGGGAGAAGACTCAAATTAATAAAAATAGAAATGAAAAAGAAGAAGTAACAACTGACACTGCAGAAATACAAAGGATCATGAGAGATTACTACAAGCAACTCTATACCAATAAAATGGCCAACATGGAAGAAACGGACAAATTCTTAGAAAACCATGAGCTTCTGAGACTGAATCAGGAAGAAAAAGAAAATATGAATAGACCAATAACAAGTCCTGAAATTGAAACTGTGATTTAAAATCTTCCAACAAATAAAAGCCCAGGGCCAGATGGCTTCACAGGCAAATTCTATCAATATTTAGAGAAGAGCTAACACCTACCCTTCTCAAACTCTTCCAAAATATAGCTGAGGGGGGAACACTCCCAAACTCATTCTACGAGGCTAACATCACCCTGATACCAGAACCAGACAGAGATGTCACAAAGAAAGAAAACTACAGGCCGATATCACTGATGAACATAGATGCAAAAATCCTCAACAAAATACTAGCAAACAGAATCCAACAGCACATTAAAAGGATCATACACCATGATCAAGTGGGGTTTATTCCAGGAATGCAAGGATTCTTCAATATATGCAAATCAATCAATGTGATACACCATACTAACAAATTGAAGGAGAAAAACCATATGATCATCTCAATAGATGCAGAGAAACCTTTCGACAAAATTCAACACCGATTTATTATAAAAACCCTCTAGAAGGTAGGAATAGAGAGAACTTTTCTCAAAATAATAAAGGCCATATATGACAAACACGCAGCCAAAATTGTACTCAATGGTGAAAAACTGAAACAATTTCCACTAAGATCAGGAAAAAGACAAGGTCACCCCTCGTATTCAACATAGTTTTGGAAGTTTCAGCCATAGCGATAAGAGAAGAAAAAGAAATAAAAGGAATCCAAATCGGAAAAAAAGAAGTAAAGCTGTCACTGTTTGCAGATGACATGATATTATAAATAGAGAATCCTAAAGATGCCACCAGAAATCTACTAGAGCTAATCAATGAATTTGGTAAAGTTGCAGGATGCAAAATTAATGCACAGAAATCTCTTGCATTCCTATACAGTAATGATGAAAAATCAGAAAGTGAAATTAAGAAAACACTCCCATTTACCATTGCAACCAAAAGAATAAAATACCTAGGATTAAACCTACCTAAGGAGACAAAAGACCTGTATGCAGAAAACGATAAGACACTGATGAAAGAAATTAAGGATGATACAAAGACATGGAGAGATATACCATGTTCTTGGATTGGAAGAATCAACATTGTGAAAATGACTCTACTACACAAAGCAATCTACAGATTCAATGCCATCCCTATCAAACTACCACTGGCAGTTTTCACAGAACTAGAACATAAAATTTCACAATTTGTATGGAAACAGAAAAGCCTCCGAATAGCCAAAGCAATCTTGAGAATGAAAAACGGAGCTGGTGAAATCAGGCTCCCTAACTTCAGACTATACTACAAAGCTACAGTAATCAAGACAGTATGGTACTGGAACAAAAACAGAAATATAGGTCAATGGAACAGAATAGAAAGCCCAGAGATAAACTCACGCACATATGGTCACCTTATCTTCGATAAAAGAATCAAGAATATACAGTGGAGAATAGACAGCCTCTTCAATAAGTGGTTCTGGGAAAACTGGACAGGTACATGTAAAAGTATGAGATTAGATCACTCCCTAACACCATACAAAAAAATAAGCTCAAAATGGATTAAAGACCTAAATGTAAAGCCAGAAACTATCAAACTCTTAGAGGAAAACATAGGCAGAACACTCTATGACATATATATCAGCAAGATCCTTTTTGACCCACCTCCTAGAATAATGGAAATAAAAACAAAAATAAACAAATGGGACCTAATGAAACTTAAAAGCTTTTACACAGCAAAGGAGACCATAAATAAGACCAAAAGACAACCCTCAGAATAGGAGAAAATATTTGCAAATGAAGCAACTGACAAAGGATTAATCTCCAAAATATACAAGCAGTTCATGCAGCTCAATATCAAAAAAACAAACAACGCAATCCACAAATGGGCAGAAGACCTAAATAGACATTTCTCCAAAGAAGATATACATATTGCCAACAAACACATGAAAGAATGCTCAACATTTTTAATCATTAGAGAAATGCAAATCAAAATTACAATGGGATATAATCTCATACCTGTCAGAATGGCCATCATGAAAAAATCTAGAAACAATAAATGCTGGAGAGGGTGTGGAGCAAAGGGAACCCTCCTGCACTGTTGGTGGGAATGTAAGTTGATACAGCCACTGTGGAGAACACTGTGGAGGTTCCTTAAAAAACTAAAAACAGAACTACCAAACGACCCAGCAATCCCACTACAGGGCATATACTCTGAGAAAACTATAATTCAGAAAGAGTCATGTACCAAAATGTTCATTGCAGCTCTATTTACAATAGCCCGGACATGGAAGCAACCTAAGTGTCCATCAACACATGAATGGATAAAGAAGATGTGGCACATATATGCAATGGAATATTACTTAGCCATAAAAAAAATGAAATTGAGTTATTTATATTGAGGTGGACGGACCTAGAGTCTGTCATACAGAGTTAAGTAAGAAAGAGAAAAATTAATACCATATCCTAACACTTATATAGGGAATCTAAAAAGAAAAAGAAAACAATGGTCATGAAGAACCTAGGGGTAAGATGGGAATAAAGACAGAGACCTACTAGAGGATGGACTTGAGGACATGGGGAGGGGGAAGTGTAAGCTGGGACAAAGTGAGAGAGTGACATGGACATATATACACTACCAAACATAAAATAGTTAGTGGGAAGCAGTTGCATAGCATAGGGAGATCAGCTCGGTGCTTTGTGACCACCTAGAGGGGTGGGATAGGGAGGGTGGGAGGGAGGGAGATGCAAGATGGAAGAGAAATGGGAACATATGTATGTGCATAACAGATTCACTTTGTTATAAAGCAGAAACTAACACACCATTGTAAAGCAATTATACTCCAAAAAAGATGTTAAAAATAAATAAAATAAAATATTTAAAAACTGAAGTAATCTGGGCTTCCCTGGTGGCACAGTGGTTGAGAGTCCATCTGCTGATGCAGGGGACGCGGGTTCGTGCCCTGGTCTGGGAGGGTCTTGCATGCCGCAGAGCAGCTGGGCTCATGGGCCGTGGCTGCTGGGCCTCTGCCTCTGGAGCCTGTGCTCCACGGTGGGAGAGGCCGTGGCAGTGACAGGCCCATGTACTGCAAAAAAAAAAAAAAAAAAAAAAAAAAGAAGGAATCAACCATAGAAATAAACCAACCCAAAAATGAAATAAACACGATAAAAACAGAAGAAAGTAGAAAACAAAAGGAAAAGACACAAAACAACAAAAAAGTAAAGTCAAAACATAGAAAATATAGTTTAAAAAAGATAAAAGCAAAGAAAAAAACAGAAACAAGGAAAAAACACAATATAACAAAAAATAAAGTAGAAATGGAAAAATATATTAAAAATAAAAACATAAAAAGAGAAGAAAGGAAAAAATAAAAATTAAAAGAATAATTTATAAAAAGAACAACAGCATATCAAAATGAAACAAAAAAATAATAGCACTAATAATAATATTTTCCTGGGCCCTCAGCTGTCAGTGTCCTTGCTTCCACGGTGAGCCACCCCCAATCCCTGCCTACCCAGAAAGTCCTCCCATACCTCTCGGTAGGTCTCTAGACCTTCTGTGGGCACTTTGGGGCAGCTCAGACTCTGACCTGGCCTTACTTCCACGTGTACTTGCCCCCAGAGTCCACAGTTGCCCCCCAAATCCACAGCCTCAATTGTAGGAACACTCATTGTCTACTCAGATACTCCACAGATGCAGAGTTTACTAAGCCAATTGCAGGGACTTAATCAGCTGCTCTTGCAGCTGCACAGAGAGATTTCCCTTCCTGTTGTTTGGTTGCACTGCCCCTGGAGTCCAGCTTTGGCTTTGGCCATGCCTCTGCATGTGGGCCACCCTCAGGCATCTCATCCTCACTCAGGCAAGAGTGGCTGAAAGCAGCGGCTGTTTAGGGTTCACTTGCTCTCTCAGGCCAGGAAGAGGGAGGGAAAAGGCAGTCACAATTGGGATGTGCAGGGAGTGCCTGCAGCGGTAGAGGCCAGCTGGAAGTTGCAACAGCCTGGGGTGTGCCGTGCACGCTGCTGGGGAAGTTGGCCCCAGATCACGGGACCCTTGGGAGTGGCTGGCTGCACAGGCTCCTGGGAAGGTGTGGGCAGTGACCTGCGCTTGCTCACAGGACCCTCGGTGGCAGGAGCAGGAGTGGTAAAGGAGACACCTCTGGGGTCCGAGGTAGCAGCCGTGGCTCATGCTCACCCCTGGATCTCATGTAGGTCTCTGCTGTCTGTGAGCACGTGGAGAAAGAAGCTCCTATGTGGACCTGCCCCTCTCCTGCCACACCCCCAACAATGGTCCTTTGCCTGTCTGACAGGCCGAGGCTTCTTCCCCGACTCCCTCAGTTGTGGCACACTAGCCCCCTCAGGCTGTCTTCACCCAGTCAACCCCAGTCCTCTACCTGGGGTCTGACCTCCAAAGCCTGAGCCTCAGCACCCAGCCCCCATCCAACCCAGTGGGCAGACTAGCGTCATGGGCTGGGAAGTGCTGGTTGGCACCAATCCTCTTTGCAAGATTCTCTCTGTTTTGCCTTCCACATCCCTGTTGCTGCACTCTCCTCTGAGGTTCTGAAGCTCCCCCCACCCTTCTCTGCCAGTGAGGGGGCTCCCTAGTCTGAAGAAACTTTTCCTCCTTCACAGCTCCATCTCAGAGGTGCAGGTTCACCCCCCTCAATTCCTTTGTCTTATTTTTTTCTTTTGCCCTACCCAGTTACATGGAGATTTTCTTGCCTTTTTGGAAGTCTGAGGTCTTCTGCCAGCGTTCAGTAGGTGTTCTGTAAGAGTTGTTCCACATGTAGATGTATTTTTGATGTATCTGTAGGGAGAAGGTGATCTCCTCTTCCATCTTGAAGGTTCCCCCCCTTTTTGTTCTGATTATAACTAGCATGCATGGCTGTTTTGGAATCTATCATGATGAATTGTTTATTTGCTTGCTTTAGTTAATCTCTGACTAGTTTGTGAATGCTTTTATTTATTCCACATTTGTGTTTAGCCTTTGCTTGATAAAAGGATATAGAGATGAATACACTTTTGTAAAATTAGTGCACAATTGGATGTGCTTAAGCTATAAAAACAACACTGTACTCAGACATGCAGATAATAAGGAAGATGGGGTGCTTCAGAAAATGGTTACTTTAGTGTGGCTAGTGCAGAGCATCATGATGGAAAATGGAGCTGGAAAGAAAATCTAGAAAAGGACTGTATATTATGTTGAATTCCTGAGTTTGAACTTTTTTTTCCATTACGCGGGCCTCTCACTATTGTGGCCTCTCCCGTTGCGGAGCACAGGCTCCGGACGCACAGGCTCAGCGGCCATGGCTCACGGGCCCAGCCGCTCTGCGGCATGTGGGATCTTCCTGGACTGGGGCACGAACCCGTGTCCCCTGCATTGGCAGGCAGACTCTCAACCACTGCACCACCAGGGAAGCGCTGAACTTTTTAATCTGCTATAAATCTTGGTGGTTTTTTTTTTTGAAATCCTATTAAACATTTTCCAGCCCATCATGAAAATAATTAGTTAGCATTCAAAGTTCCCTAGTCAATAATAAACAAGCTGTCAGAGGTAGCTTTGCAAAGGTTTGACATATCATTATCAAAATCTACCCGAGTGTTTTGTAACTAGCATGATAGATGTTAAAAATATGCAATGCTTCATCATGAGTAAAATGAGTGGTGCTCAGGTATGTTGTTAGGTAGAAATATCATACAGATACCATCGCCATTGTTTTGTGGACAAGTTATGGGCAACTGGAGGCCCAGAAGCCTCACCCTCAGAGGAGAGCTGGAGGCCTGGAGCTCTGTATGGCCTGTGTCCCCTCTGACCACAGGACAGGGTCTGCTTTCTGATCTGAATAGAAAAGGCCTGGTCCTGACATAAGAATTTTGCTATATTTTCCTCAAAATGAACCTCTCATTCAAGGTACTTGTTAGAGATTTCTCAAACTCATAACAATAAGCTGTATGATGGTTTTTGTTCTTGATAATAAATATTACAATTGGACAGAATTTGATCTAAGGTTTGCTTTCATTCTCATATACCACCAGTTAGTGGAGAAGACAGATATAGTTCAAGTTCTTCTAATCATTGGATCCTACCTATATTTACCAAAAGTCTACCACTTCGTACCTAATAGAACAGCTATAAATAAATAATAAGTGTTAGTGAGGTTGTGGAGAAACTGGAATCCTCATACATTATTTGTGGGAATGTGAAATGGTGTAGCTGCTTTGGGAAACAGGTTCGCAGTTTCTTTAAAAGTTCAACATAAATTTACCATATGAACTAGCAATTTTACTCCTAGGCATCCTCCCAAATGAAAACCTATGTCCACAAAAAACTTGTATATGGGGTCATAGCAGAGTTACTCATTATAGACAAAAACTCGAAAAAATTTAAACATTCATCAATTAGTGAATGGATAAACAAAATGTGTCATATTCTCACAACAGTCTATTTGTCAATAAAAAGGAATGGAGAGTATCCTTGCTACCACATGGATGAACTTCAAAACATTATGCTAAGTGAAATAAACTAGACACAAAGCCACATATTGTATGATTCCGTTTATGTGAAATGTCTAAAAAAGCTAAATCTATAGAGACCTAAAATAGATTAGTGGTTGCATGTGACTGGGAATGGGAATGGAAACTATCACTTGGGGAGTTGGAAATGTACTAAAATTGGATTGTGAAAATCGTGGTACAACTCTGTAATTAATTTACTAAAAATCATTGAATTGTACACTTAAAATGAGTGATAAATTATATGCCATATAAGGTATTTTTAAATTTTAAATTATATGTCTATATAAGCTATTTTTAAATGTTCTAAAATATATACGTATGTATAAATAATAGATGCTATATAGATGATAGATACATAGATAGATAGGGATAGGTGATTGACCAAATTAGTTTAGGTCAGTTTGCAACATCTGACAATGGATGCACTTGTGAAGGGTTTACCTTGTCAACTAAAAAAAATGCACAACCTAAAAGTTGAGAATTGTTTTACTTGGTGGACTCTCTGAGGACTTCAAGCCTGGGAGTCAGCCTCTCAGATAGCCCTGAGGAACTGCTCCAAATAGGTAGGGCAGGAGCCAGGGTTCTTTGCAACAATGACCAGGTACTTGGGACATCAGAAGATTACTGTTGAGCTTTTCATATGCTTTTTGGCCATTTGTATGTCTTCTTTGGAGAAATGTCTATTTAGATCTTCTTTCCATTTTTTTTTTTTTTTTACTTTAGTAGTAACAAAAAGCAAACAAACCAAAAAACAACTAATACTAAACTTTCTTTGGGTTATTTGTATAGAAATACGTTAATATAAATGTTTCAGACATTACATGAAATTTCTAAAAATCTTATATATTCTGGTATAATGTTATAAGTCATAATTCTTGTTATTACTTTTAAATGTATATCTCAGAAATAACTAAATTTCCTTGTCAATTGTATTATTATGAACTTTCATCAAATCATTAACCATGGTCATTTTTTAAAAAAGATATTTAATCATTGAAATCATAGATTAGGTAAAGAACATATGACTTTATTTATACTTTGCTTGAAAATATTTTCTGTTTACTGAGGAGACACAAATTTTGCACTACCAATATACCTAGTTAACATAATTTACATATTCCAAATTTCTTCATTTCACTTTAAAATACATGTTCCACCTTAATCTTTTTTTTTTTTAATGGATGACCACAACAAAAGCAACAATGATTGCAATTACCAAACATGAAACACATTCATACTATATCATACTATTGACATTCAGTCCAGTAATCCTCCACTGTAACAGCTCCTTTACTTGGAGTGAAAATTGATTTGTATATTTTTTGCCTCTGAGTCCTTGTGGGATTTTTTTTCTTATTCAAGCAGAAAGTCACAAAAATTATAATCATCCTCATCAGTTCACTCAGTCCCATGTAATTAAATTTTTTTTCATCTTGATCTTTTTTCATCTTGATCTTAGCACTCTTATGAATTCATCAGTTTTCCATCAGAGTTCTGAAAATGCTTATTCATTCAGTTCAGCAGTATAGTCAGTTACCAGAAACCTGAGCATGTCAGAGTCCTTTCCATGAATTCCTTAAAGATGAAACCCTTTTATAGGAACATATTTGCAAAAGCATCAGAGTACACCCAGAATTGTCTATAAATGACAAAAGACTTAAAAATCACCACGGTTAAAGATTTGATGAAAGTTCATAATAATGCAATTGACAAGGAAATTTAATTATTTCTGAGATATACATTTTAATGTAATAACTAGAATTATGACTTATAACATTATACCAGAGCATATAAGATTTTAGAAATTTCATGTAATATCTGAAACAATTATATTAAAATATTTCCATACAAATAACCAAAAGACAGTTTAGTATTAGTTGTTTTTTTGTTTGTTTGTTTGTTTATACTGCAGGTTCTTATTAGTCATCAATTTTATACACATCAGTGTATACATGTCAATCCCAATGGCCCAATACAGCACACCACCATCCCCACCCCACCGTAGTTTTCCCCCCTTGGTGTCCATACGTTTGTTCTCTACATATGTGTCTCCACTTCTGCCCTGCAAACTGTACCATTTTCCTAGGTTCCACATACATGCGTTAATATACAATATTTGTCTTTCTCTTTCTGACTTACTTCACTCTGTATGACAGTCTCTAGATCCATCCACGTCTCAACAAATGACTCATTTTCATTACTTTTCATGGCTGAGTAATATTTCATTGTATATATGAACAACATTTTCTTTACCCATTCATCTGTCAATGGGCATTCAGGATGCTTCCATGACCTGGCTATGGTAAATAGTGCTGCAATGAACATTGGGGTGCATGTGTCTTTTTGAATTATGGTTTTCTCTGGGTATATGTCCAGTACTGGGATTGCTGGGTCATATGATAATTCTATTTTTAGTATTTTAAGGAACCTCCATACTGTTCTCCATAGTGGCTATATCCATTTACATTCCCACCAACATTGCAACAGGGTTCCCTTTTCTCCACACCTTCTCCAGCATTTGTTGCTTGTAGATTTTCTGATGATGCCCGTTCTAACTGGTGTGAGGTGATACCTCATTGTAGTTTTGATTTGCATTTCTCTAATAATTAGATATGTTGAGCAGCTTTTCATATGCTTCTTGGCCATCTGTATGTCTTCTTTGGAGAAATGTCTATTTAGGTCTTCTGCCCATTTTTGGATTGGGTTGTTTGTTTCTTTAATATTGAGGTGCATGAGCTGTTTATATATTTTGGAGATTAATCCTTTGTCCGATTGATTCATTTGCAAATATTATCTCCCATTCTGAGGGCTGTCTTTTCATCTTGTTTATGGTTTCCTGTGCTGTGCAAAAGCTTCGAAGTTTCGTTAGGTCCCATTTTAAAAATTTTTGTTTTTATTTTCATTACTCTAGAGGTGGATCAAAAAATATCTTGCTGTGATTTATGTCAAAGAGTGTTCTTCCTATGTTTTCTTCTAAGAATATTATAGTGTCCGGTCTTACATTTAGATCTCTAACCCATTTTGAGTTTATTTTTGTGTATGGTGTTAGGGAGTATTCTAATTTCATTCCTTTACATGTAGCTGTCCAGTCTTCCCAGCACAACTTATTGAAGAGACTGTCTTTTCTCCATTGTATATCTTTGCCTCCTTTGTGATAGATTAGTTGACCATAGGTGCATGGGTTATCTCTGGGCTTTCTATCTTGTTCCATTAATCTATATTTCTGTTTTTGGGCCAGTACCATATTGTCTTGATTACTGTAGCTTTGTAGTATAGTCTGAACTCAGGAAGTCTGTTTCCTCCAGCTCCGTTGTTTTCCCTCAAGATTGCTTTGGATATTCGGGTTCTTTTGTTTCTCCATACAAATTTTAAGATGATTTGTCCTAGTTCCATAAAACATGCCATTGGTAATTTGATAGGGATTGCATTGAATCTGTAGGTTGCTTTGGGTAGTATAGTCATTTTCACAATATTGATTCTTCCAATCCAAGAACATGGTATATCTCTCCAGCTGTTGGTATCATCTTTAATTTCTTTCATCAGTGTCTTATAGTTTTCTGTATACAGGTCTTTTGTCTCCTTAGGTAGGTTTATTCCTAGGTATTTTATTCTTTTCATTGCAATGGTAAATGGGAGTGTTTCCATAATTTCACTTTCAGATTTTTCATCATTAGTGTATAGGACTGCATTAATTTTGTATCCTGCAACTTTACCAAATTCATTGATTAGCTCTAGTAGTTTTCTGGTGGCATTGTTAGGATTCTCTGTGTACAGTATCATGTCATCTGGAAACAGTGAGAGTTTTACTTCTTTTCCAACTTGTGTTCATTTTATTTCTTTTTCTTCCCTGATTGCCGTAGCTAGGACTTCCAAAACTATGTTGAATAATACTGATAGGAGTGGATATCTTTGTCTCATTCCTGATCTTAGCGGAAATGCTTTCAGTTTTTCTCCATTGAGAATGATGTTTGCTATGGGTTTGTTGTATATGGCCTTTATCACGTTGGGATAGTTTCCCTCTGTGCCCACTTTCTGGAGAGTTTTTATCATAAATGGAGGTTGAATTTTGTCAAAACCTTTTTCTGCATCTATTGAGATGATTGTATGCTTTTTCTTCTTCAATTTGTTAATATGCTGTATTACATTGATTGCTTTGCGTATATTGAAGAATCTTTGCATCCCTGGGATAAATCCCACTTGATTGTGGTGTATGATCCTTTTAATGTGTTGTTGGATTCTGTTTGCTAGTATTTTATTGAGAATTTTTGCATCTATATTCATCAGTTGTATTGGTCTGTAATTTTCTTTTTTGTAGTGTCTTTGTCTGGTCTTGGTATCAGGGTGATGGTGGCCTCATAGAATGAGTTTCAGAGTGTTCCTTCCTCTGCAATTTTTGGGAAGAGTTTGAGAAGGATGGATGTTAGCTCTTCTCTAAATGTTTGATAGAATTCACCTGTGACGCCATCTGGTCCAGGACTTTTGTTTGTTGGAAGATTTAAAATCACAGTTTCAGTTTCATTACTTGTGGTTGGTGTGTTCATATTTTTTATTTCTTCCTGGTTCAGTCTTGGAAGGTTATACCTTTCTAAGAATTTGTCCATTTCCACCAGGTTGTCCATTTTATTGGCATAGAGTTGCTTGTAGTAGCCTCTTACGTTGCTTTGTATTTCTGTGGTGCCTGTTGTAACTTCTCCTTTTTCATTTCTAATTTTATTGATTTGAGTCCTCTCCCTCTTTTTCTTGATGAGTGTGGCTAATGGTTTATCAATTTTGTTTATCTTCTCAAAGAACTAGCTTTTAGTTTTAATGATCTTTGCTATTGTTTTCTTTGAATCTATTTCATTTATTTCTGCTCTGATCTTTATGATTTCTTTCCTTCTGCTAACTTTGGGTTTGTTTGTTCTTCTTTCTCTAGTTCCTTTAGGTGTAAGATTAGATTGTTTACTTGAGATTTTTCTTATTTCCTGAGGTAGGCTTGTATAGCTATAAACTTCCCACTTACAACTGCTTTTGCTGCATCTCATAGGTTTTGGATCATCGTGTTTTCATTGTCATTTGTCTCTAGGTATTTTTTGATTTCCTCTTTGATTTCTTCAGTGATTTCTTGGTTATTTAGTACCATATTATTTAGCCTCCATGTGTTTGTGTTTCTTACGTTTTTCCCCTGTTATTCATTTCTAATCTCATAGTGTTGTGGTCAGAAAAGATGCTTGATATGATTTCAATTTTCTTAAATTTACCAAGTCTTGATTTGTGACCCAAGATGTGATCTATCCTGAAGAATGTTCCGTGCGCACTTGAGAAGAAAGTGTAATCTGTTGTTTTTTGATGTAATGTCTTATAAATATCAATTAAATCTATCTGGTCTATTGTGTCATTTAAAGCTTCTGTTTCCTTATTTTCATTTTGGATGATCTGTCCATTGGTGTAAGTGAGGTGTTAAAGTCCCCCGCTATTATTGTGTAACTGTCGATTTCTTCTTTTCTAGCTGTTAGCAGTTGCCTTATGTATTGAGGTGCTCCTATGTTGGGTGCATATACATTTATAATTGCTATATCTTCTTCTTGGATTGATCACTTGATCATTATGTAGTGTCCTTCCTTATCTTTTGTAACATTCTTTATTATAAATCTATTTTATCTGATATGAGCATAGCTACTCCAGTTTTCTTTTGATTTCCATTTGCATGTAATATCTTTTTCCATCCCCTCAATTTCAGTCTGTATGTGTCCCTAGGTCTGAAGTGGGTCTCTTACAGACAGCCCATATATGGGTCTTGTTTTTGTGTCCATTCAGCAAACCTGTGTCTTTTGGTTGGAGCATTTAATCCATTCACGTTTAAGGTAATTATAGGTATGTGTGTTCCTATGACCACTTTCTTAATTGTTTTGGGTTTGTTTTTGTAGGTCCTTTTCTTCTCTTGTGTTTCCCACTTAGGGAAGTTCCTTTAGCATTTGTTTTAGAGCTGGTTTGGTGGTGCTGAATTCTTTTAGCTTTTGCTTGTCTGTAGCTTTTGATTTCTCCATCAAATCTGAATGAGATCCTTGCTGGGTAGAGTAATCTTGGTTGTACATTTTTCCATTTCATCACTTTAAGTATATCATGCCACTCCTTCTGGCTTGTAGAGTTTCTGCTGAGAAATCAGCTGTTAACCTTATGGGAGTTCCCTTCTATGTTATTTGTCATTTTTCCCTTGCTGCTTTCAATCATTTTTCTTTGTCTTTTATTTTTTGCCTATTTGATTACTATGTGTCTCGGCCTGTTTCTCCTTGGATTTATCCTGTATGGGACTCACTGCACTTCCTGGACTTGGGTGGCTATTTCCTTTCCCATGTAGGGAAGTTTTCAACTATAATCTCTTCAAATATTTTCTCAGGTCGTTTCTCTCTCTCTTCTCCTTCTGGGACCCGTATAATGCAAATGTTGCTGCATTTAATGTTGTTCCAGAGGTCTCTTAGGCTGTCTTCATTTCTTTTCATTCTTTTTTCTTTAGTCTGTTCCACAGCAGTGAATTCCACCATTCTGTCTTCCAGGTCACTTATCCGTTCTTCTGCCTCAATTATTCTGCTATTGATTCCTTTTAGTGTAGTTTTCATTTCAGGTATTGTATTGTTCATCTGTTTGTTCTTTAATTTTTCTAGGTCTTTGTTAAACTTTTGTTGCATCTTCTGGATCTTTGCCTCCATTCTTTTTCCGAGGTCCTAGATCATCTTCACTATCATTATTCTGAATTCTTTTTCTGGAAGGTTGCCAATCTCCACTTCATTTAGTTGTTTTTCTGGTGTTTTATCTTGTTCCTTCATCTGGTATATAGCCCTCTGCCTTTTCGTCTTGTGTATCTTTCTGTGAATGTGGTTTTTGTTCCACAGGTTGCAGGATTGTAGTTCTTCTTGCTTCTGCTGTCTGCCCTCTGGTGGATGAGGCTATCTAAGAAGCTTAATGGGAGGGACTGGTGGTTGGTAGATCTGAGTGTTGCTCTGGTGGGAAGAGCTCAGTAAAACTTTAATCCACTTGACTGTTTTTGTGTGGGGCTGGGTTCCCTCCCTGATAGTTGTTTGGCCTGAGGCAACCTAACACTGGAGCCTACCTGGGTTCTTTGTTGGGGCTAATGACAGACTCTGGGAGCGCTCACACCAAGGAGTACTTCCCATAACTTCTGCTGCCAGTGTCCTTGTCCCCATGGTGAAACAGAACCAAACCCCACCTCTGCAGGAGACCCTCCAACACTAGCAGATAGGTCTGCTTCAGTCTCCCCTGGGGTCACTGTTCCTTCCCCTGGGTCCCAATGCACACACTATTTTGTATGTGCCCTCCAAGAGTGGAGTGTCTGTTTCCCCTGGTCCTGTCAAAGTTCTGCAATCAATTCCCACTAGGCTTCAAAATCTGATTCTCTAGGAATTCCTCCTCCCGTTGCTGGACCCCCAGTTTGGGAAGCCTTATGTGGGGCTCAGAACCTTCACTCTAGTGGGTGGACTTCTGTGGTATAAGTGTTCACCAGCCTGTGAGTCACCCACCCACCAGTTATTGGATTTGATTTTACTGTGATTTTGTCCCTCCTATCGTCTCATTGTGGTTTCTCCTTTATCTTTGGATGTGGGGTATGCTTTTTGGTGAGTTCCAGTGTCCTCATGTCGATGATTTCCAGCAGCTAGTCATGATTCCAGTGTTCTCACAAGAGGGAGTGACAGCACGTCCTTCTACTCCACTATCTTGGCTCCTCCTCCTTCTTTCCATTTTTTGATTGTATTATTTCTTTTTTTGATATTGAGCTACATGGGCTGTTTGTATATCTTGGATATTAATCCCTTGTTGGTTGCTTTATTTGCAAATATTTTCTCCCATTCTGAGGGCTATCTTTTTGTTTTGTTTATGGCTTCCTTTGCTATGCAAAAGCTTTTAAGTTTAATTGGATTCCATTTGTTTCTTTTTGTTTTTATTTTCATTACTCTAGGGTGGTGGATCAAAAAATATCTTGCTGCTATTTATGTCAAAGAGTGTTCTGCCTATGTTTTCCTCTAAGATTTTTATAGTGTCCAGCCTTACATTTAGATCTTTAATCCATCACTAATTATTAGAGAAATGCAAATCAAAACTACAATGAGGTATCACCTCACACTGGTCAGAATGGCCATCATCAAAAAATCTACAGAAATAAATGCTGGAGAGGGTGTGGAGAAAAGGGTACCCTCTTGGGTTCTGTTGGTGGGAATGTAAATTGATACAACCACTATGGAGAACAGTATGGAGGTTCCTTAGAAAACTAAAAATAGAGCTGCCATATGACCCAGCAATCCCACTTCTGGGCATATACTCAGAGAAAACCATAATTCAAAAAAACACATGCACCCCAATGTTCATTGCAGCACTATTTACAATAGCCAGG
Source organism: Neophocaena asiaeorientalis asiaeorientalis (assembly GCF_003031525.2). Classification (NCBI taxonomy): domain Eukaryota; kingdom Metazoa; phylum Chordata; class Mammalia; order Artiodactyla; family Phocoenidae; genus Neophocaena; species Neophocaena asiaeorientalis. The sequence goes on along the minus strand of NW_020174588.1, from coordinate 27,345 downwards.
ACATGAAAGCAACCTAAATGTCTATCAAGAGAGGAGTGGATAAAGAAGATGTGGTGTATAGATGCAATGGGATACTACTCGGCCATAAAAAGGAACAAAATAATGCCATTTGCAACAACATGGTTGGACCTAGTGACTGTCATGCTGAGTGAAGTAAGTCAGACACAGAAAGGCAAATATCATATGATATCGCTTATATGTGGAATCTAAAAAAAAAAATGCAATGAACCTATTTACAAGACAGAAGTAGAGCTACAGATGTAGAAAACAAACTTATGGTCACCAGGAGTTAAGGCCGGGGGCAGGGGAGGGATAAATTGGGAGATTGGGATTCACATATACACCCAACTATATATAAAATAGATAACTAATAAAACCTTGCTGTATAGCACAGGGAACCCTACTCAATATTCTGTAATGGCCTATATGGGAAAAGAATCTAAAAAATAAAATTCTAAAAGAAAAAGAGTGGATATATGTGTATATATATAACTGGTTCACTCTGCTGTACACCAGAAACTAACACAACATTGTAAATCAACTATACTCCAATAAAATTTTTTAATAAAAGGATTACTGTTAATTAAAGAAAACCAGACATCTCAAGTTATAAATTTAGTACTTTTCTATGTATGGGAAGATGCAAGAGTCTGGGTTCCTTGAAACCATTCCTTTGATATACACCTTAGCTATCTAAGGCCAGTATCCTGTTCTTTCCCATCCTGAGTTCCCTCAGGGTCCACTGTTAGGAGCAGAGGTTGCTGATGGCTTGATGGCTGCAGCACCCTTTGTTTGATGATATGGCAGGCAACAATTTTCATTCACAACCTATAAACCAATTCTTACCAAAGTGTTAACTGGTTATTTAGTAGTAATTTAGCAGGAGGTCCAAGAAGGTCTTGATGGGGAAGGAAAGAGTTTGGGCAACAAAGTAAGAAATCATGGAGTCAATTATGCCCTAGATATTTTATTTAAATATTAAAATTTTTAGATCACTAAATGTATTATGCACAAACATCAAGTATATCTTGTAAGGGGACGACTGAAGGAAGCCATACTGGTTTGCGCTTAAGGTTGTGAATTGAAACACCTCAGATGTGAGATTATCTTAGCTGAGAGAGGGAAGAATGAATTTTGAATGACTTAATGACCACATTGATCAATAACTAAGCACTCGAGTTGAGGAAATGGAGGAAGAGTAAGACGCGGAGATCAACTTCCTCCCCACAGATATAGCAGAAATACATCTACACGTGGAACGGCTCCTATAGAACACTCACTGAATGCTGGCAGAAGACCTCAGACCTCCCAAAAGGCAAGAAACTCCCCACGTACCGGAGTAGGGCAAAAGAAAAAAGAAGAGACAAAAGAATAGGGACGGGACCTGCACCAGTGGGAGGGAGCTGTGAAGGAGGAAAAGTTCCCACACACTAGGAAGCCCCTTTGTGGGAGGAGACTGCAGGTGGTGGAGGGGGGAAGCTTTGGAGCTATGGAGGAGAGTGCAGCCACAGGGGTGCAGAGGGCAAAGCAGAGAGATTCCCGCACAGAGGATCGGTGCTGACCAGCACTCACCAGCCCAAGAGACTTGTCTGCTCACCCACCGGGGTGGGCAGGGGCTGGGAACTGAGGCTTGGACTTCAGTTGGATCGCAAGGAGAGGACTGGAGTTGGCGGCGTGAACACAGCCTGAAGGGGTTAGTGCACCACAGCTAGCCAGGAGGGAGTCCGGGGAAAAGTCTGGGCCTGCTGAAGAGGTAAAAGACTTTTTCTACCTGCGTTGTTTCCTGGTGCGTGAGGAGCGAGAATTAAGAGCACTGCTTAAATGAGCTCCAGAGACAGGTGCAAGCCATGGCTATCAGTGCAGACCCCAGAGATGGGCATGAAACGCTAAGGCTGCTGCTGCCACAACCAAGAAACCTGTGGGCAAGCACAGATCACTATCCACACCTCCCTTCAGGGGAGCCTGTGCAGCCCGCCACTGCCAGGGCCTGTGATCCATGGACAACTTCCCCAGGAGAACACATGGTGTGCCTCAGGCTGGTGCAACGTCACGCCGGCCTCTGCCGCTGCAGTCTCACCCCACATCTGTAACCCTCCCACCCCCGGCTTGAGTGAGCCAGAGCCGCCAAATCAGCTGCTCCTTTAACCCCGTCCTCTCTGAGCGAAGAACAGATGCCCTGAGGCAACCTACACACAGTGCCATGGCCAAATCCAAAGCTGAACCCCAGGAGCTGTGTGAACAAAGAAGAGAAAGGGAAATCCCTTCCAGCAGCCTCAGTAGCAGCAGATTAAATCTCCACAATCAATTTGATGAACACTGCATCTGCGGAATACCTGAATAGACAACGAATCATCCCAAATTGAGGAGGTAGACTTTAGGAGCAAGATATATTATGTTTTCCCCTTTCCCTCTTTTTGTGAGTGTGTATGTGTATGCTTCTGTGTGAGATTTTGTCTGTATAGTTTTGCTTTCACCATTTGTCCTAGGGTTCTCTCCGTCTGTCTTTTTTTTTAATTAAAAAAAATTTTTTTCTTAATAATTATTTTTTATTTTAATAACTTTATTTTATTTTATCTTACTTTATTTCATTTTATTTTACTCTCTTTCTTTCTTTCTATTTTTTCTCCCCTTTATTCTGAACCTGTGGATGAAAGGCTCTTGGTGCTCCAGCCAGGAGTCAGTGCTGTGCCTCTGAGGTGGGACAGCCAACATCAGGACATTGGTCCACAAGAGATCTCCCAGCTCCATGTAATATCAAATGGTGAAAATCTCCCAGAGATCGCTGTCTAAACAACAACACCCAGATTCACTCAACAACCAGCAAGCTACAGTGCTGGACACCATATGCCAAACAACTAGCAAGACTGGAAAAAAAACCCACCTATTAACAGAGAGGTTTCCTAAAATCATAATAAGTCGACAGACACCCCAAAACACACCACCAGACGTGGACCTGCCCACCATAAAGACAAGACCCAGGCTCATCCACTAGAACACAGGCATTAGTCCCCTCCACCAGGAAGCCTACACAACCCACTGAACCAACATTAGCCACTGGGGACAGACCTCAAAAGCAACAGGAACTACGAACCTGCAGCCTGCAAAAAGGAGACCCCAAAAACAGTAAAATAAGCAAACTGAGATAAAATCTTGGAAATAGAATAGAGAAAATGCAAGAGACATTTAACAAGGACCTAGAAGAACTAAAGATGAAACAAGTAATGATGAACAACACAGTAAATCAAATTAAAAATACTCTAGAAGGGATCAATATCAGAATAACTGAGGCAGAAGAATGGATAAGTGACCTGGAAGATAAAATAGTGGAAATAACGACTGCAGAGCAGAATAAAGAAAAAAGAATGAAAAGAACTGAGGACAGTCTCAGAGACCTCTGGGACAACATTAAATGTACCAACATTCGAACTATAGGGGTTCCAGAAGAAGAAGAGAAATAGAAAGGGACTGAGAAAATTTTTGAAGATATTATGGTTGAAAACTTCCCAAATATGGGAAAGGAAATAGTTAATCAAGTCCAGGAAGCACAGAGAGTCCCTTACAGGATAAAGCCAAGGAGAAACACGCCAAGTCATATATTCATCAATCTATCAAAAATTAAATACAAAGAAAACACATTAAAAGCAACAAGGGAAAAACAACAAATAGCACACAAGCGAATCACCATATGGTAAACAGCTGATCTTCCAGCAGAAACTCTGTAAGCCAGAAGAGAGTGGCAGGACATATTTAAAGTGATGAAGGAGAAAAACCTACAACCAAGGTCACGCTAACTGCAAAGATCTCATTCAGATTTGATGGAGAAATTAAAACCTTTACAGACAAGCAAAAGCTGAGAGAGTTCAGCACCACCAAACCAGCTTTACAACAAATGCTAAAGGAACTTCTCTAGACAAGAAACATAAGAGCAGGAAAAGACCTACAATAACAAACACAAAACAATTAAGAAAATGGGAATAGGAACATACATATCGATAATTACCTTAAATGTAAATGGATTAAATACTTCCACCAAAAATCACAGACTGGTTGAATGGATACAAAAACAAGATGCATATATATGCTGTCTACAAGAGACCTACTTCAAACCTAGGGACACATACAGACTGAAAGTGAGGGGATGGAAAAAGATATTCCATGCAAATGGAAATCAAAAGAAAGCTGGTGTAGCAATTCGCATATCAGACAAAATAGACTTTAAAATAAAGACTATTACAAGAGACAAAGAAGGACACTACATAATGATCAAGGGATAGATTCAAGTAGAAGATATAACAATTTAAAATATCTATGCACCAAACATAGGAGCACCTCAATAGATAAGGCAAATACTAACAGCCATAAAAGGGGAGATCGACAGTAACACATTCATAGTTGGGGACTTTAACACCCCACTTTCACCCATGGACAGATCATCCAAAATGAAAATAAGTAAGGAAACACAAGCTTTAAATGATACATTAAACAACATGGACTTAATTGATATTTATGGGACATTCAACCCAAAACAACAGAATACACTTTTTCTCAAGTGCTCATGGAACATTCTCCAGGATAGATCATACCTTGGGTCATAAATCAAGCCTTGGTATATTTAAGAAAACTGAAATTGTATCAAGTATCTTTTCCGACCACAATGCTATGAGACTAGATATCAATCACAGGAAAAGATCTGTAAAAAATAAAAACACATGGAGGCTAAACAATACACTACTTAATAACCAAGTGATCACTGAAGAAATCCAAGAGGAAATCAAAAAATACATAGAAACAAATGACAATGGAGACACGACGACGCAAAACCTATGGGATGCAACAAAAGCAGTTCTAAGAGGGAATTGTATAGCAATACAATCCTACCTTAAGAAACAGGAAACCTCTCAAATAAACAACCTAAACAATCACCTAAAGCAATTAGAGAAAGAAGAAGAAAAAAACCCCAAAGTTAGCAGAATGAAAGAAATCATAAAGATCAGATGGGAAATAAATGGAAAAGGAATGAAGGAAACGATAGCAAAGATCAGTAAAACTATAAGTTGGTTCTTTGAGAAGATAAACAAAATTAATAAACCATTAGCCAGACTCATCAAGAAAAAAAGGGAGAAAACTCAAATAAATAGATTTAGAAATTAAAAAGGAGAAGTAACAACTAACACTGCGAAAATACAAAAGATCATGAGAGATTACTACAAGCAACTCTATGCCAATAAAATGGACAACCTGTAATAAATGGACAAATTCTTAGAAATGACAAGACTGAAGCAGGAAGATATAGAAAATATTAACAGACCAATCAGAAGCACTGAAATTGAAACTGTGATTTAAAATCTTCCAACAAACAAAAGCCCAGGACCAGATGGCTTCACAGGCGAATTCTATCAAACATTTACAGAAGAGCTAACACCTATCCTTCTCAAACATTCCAAAATATAGTAGAGGGAGGAACACTCCCAAACTCATTCTATGAGGCTACCATCACCTTGATACCAAAACCAGACAAGGATGTCACAAAGAAAGAAAACGACAGACCAATATCACTGATGAACATAGATGCAAAAATCCTCAACAAAATACTAGCAAACAGAAACCAACAGCACATTAAAAGGATGACACACCATGATCAAGTGGGGTTATTCCAGAAATGCAAGCATTCTTCAATATGCACAAATCAATCAACGTGATACACCATATTAACAAATTGAAGGAGGAAAACCATATGATCATCTCAATAGATTCAGAGAAATCTTTTGACAAAATTCAACAACCATTTATGATAAAAACTCTGTAGAAAGTAGGCATAGAGGGACCTTTCCTCAACATAATAAAGGTCATATATGACAAACCCACAGCCAACATCGTTTTCAATGATGAAAAACTGAAAGCATTTCCACGAAGATCAGGAACAAGACAAGGTGGCCCACTCTCACCACTCTTATTCAACATAGTATTGGAATCTTTAGCCACAGCAATCAGAGAAGAAATGGAAATAAAAGGAATCCAAATTGGAAAAGAAGTAAAGCTGTCAGTGTTTGCAGATGACATGATACTCTACATAGAGAATCCTAAAGATGCTACCAGAAAATTGCTAGAGCTAATCAATGAATTTGGTAAAGTAGCAGGATACAAAATTAATGCACAGAAATCTTTGGCATCCCGATACACTAATGATGAAATATCTGAAAGTGAAATCAAGAAAATACTCCCATTTACCATTGCAACAAAAACAATAAAATATCTAGGAATAAACCTACCTAAGGAGACAAAAGACCTGTATGCAGAAAATTATAAGACACTGATGAAAGAAATTAAAGATGATACAAACAGATGGAGAGATATAGCAAATTCTTGGATTGGAAGAATGAACATTGTGAGAATAACTCTACTACCCAAAGCAATCTACAGATTCAGTGCAATCCCTATCAAACTACCACTGGCATTTTTCACAGAAATAGAACAGCAAATTTCACATTTTGTATGGAAACACAAAAGACTCCGAATACCCAAGCAATCTTGAGAATGAAAAATGGAGCTGGAGGAATCAGGCTCAGTGACTTCAGACTATACCACAAAGCTACAGTAAACAAGACAGTATGGTACTGCACAAAAACAGAAAGATAGATCAATTGGACAGGATAGAAAGCCAAGAGATAAACCCATGCACATATGGTCACCTTATCTTTGATAAAGGAGGCAGGAATGTACAGTGGAGAAAGGACAGCCTCTTCAATAAGTGGTGCTGAGAAAACTGGACAGGTACATGCAAAAGTATGAAGTTAGGTCACTCCCTAACACCATACAAGAAAATAAGCTCAAAATGGATTAAAGACCTAAATATAAGGCGAGAAACTATCAAACTCTTAGAGGAAAACATAGGCAGAACACTCTATGACATAAATGACAGCAAGACCCTTTTTGACCCACCTCCTAGAGAAATGGAAATAAAAACAAAAATAAACAAATGGGACCTAATGAAACTTCAAAGCATTTGCACAGCAAAGGAAACCATAAACAAGACCAAAAGACAACCCTCAGAATGGGAGAAAATATTTTCAAATGAAGCAACTGACAAAGGATTAATCTCCAGGATTTACAAGAGGCTCATGCAGCTCAATAACAAAGAAACAAACAACCCAATCCGAAAATGGGTCAAAGACCTAAAAAAACATTTCTCCAAAGAAGATGTATGGACTACCAACAAACACATGAAAGAATGCTCTACATCATTAATCATTAGAGAAATGCAAATCAAAACTACAGTGAGATATCTCACACTGGTCAATCCATCATCGGATGAATGGATAAAGAAGATGTGGCACATATATACAATGGAATATTACTCAGCCATAAAAAGAAACGAAATTGACCTATTTGTAATGAGGTGGATGGACCGACAGTATGTCATACAGAGTGAAGTAAGTCAGAAAGAGAAAGACAAATACCGTATGCTAACACATATATATGGAATTTAAGAAAAAGTATGTCATGAAGAACCTAGGGGTAAGACAGGAATAAAGACACAGACCTAGTAGTGAATGGACTTGAGGAAACGGGGAGGTGGAAGGGTAAGCTGTTATAAAACGAGAGAGTGACATGGATATATATACACTACCAAAGTTAAAATAGATAGCTAGTGGGAAGCAGCTGCATAGCACAGGGAAATCAGCTCGGTGCTTTGTGACCACCTACAGGGGTGGGATAGGGAGGGTGGGTGGGAGGGAGATGCAAGAGGGAAGAGATATGGGAACACATGTATAACCACTAAGATCAGGAGCAAGACAAGGTTGCCCACTTTGACCACTCTTATTCAACATAGTTTTGGAAGTTTTAGCCACAGGAATTAGAAAAAAAAAGAAATAAAAGGAATCCAAATCGGAAAAAAAGAAGTAAAGCTGTCAGTGTTTGCAGATGACATGATACTCTACATAGAGAATCCTAAAGATGCTACCAGAAAACTACTAGAGCTAATCAATGAATTTGGTAAAGTAGCAGGGTACAAAATTAATGCACAGAAATCTTTGGCATTCCTATACACTAATGATGAAAAATCTGAAAGTGAAATCAAGAAAATACTCCCATTTACCAGTGCAACAAAAAGAATAAAATATATAGGAGTAAACCTACCTAAGGAGACAAAAGACCTGTATCCAGAAAATTATAAGACACTGGTAAAAGAAATTAAACATGATACAAATAGATGCAGAGTTATACCATGTTCTTGGAATGGAAGAATCAACATTGTGAAAATGAATCTACTACCCAAAGCAATCTACAGATTCAGTGCAATCCCTATCAAAGTACCACTGGCATATTTCACAGAACAAGAACAAAGAACTTCACAATTTGTATGGAAACACAAAAGACCCAGAATAGCCAAAGCAATCTTGAGAATGAAAAATGGAGCTGGAGGAATCAGGCTCCCTGACTTCAGACTATAGTACAAAGCTACATTAATCAAGACAGTATGGTACTGGCACAAAAACAGAAATATAGATCAATGGAATAGGATAGAAAGCCCAGAGATAAACCCACGCACACATGGTCACCTTATCTTTGATAAAGGAAGCAAGAATATACAGTGGAGAAAAGACAGCCTCTTCAATAAGTGGTGATGAGAAAACAGGACAGGTACCTGTAAAAGTATGAGTATGCCCCCTCCCCAAATTTATGTCCTTTTTCCATGCAAAATACTTTCACCTAATCCTATGGCTCTCAAAGATTTAACCTAGTCTAGCATCAACTCTAAGTCCAAAATTTCATGCATGTAAGATGTGAGACTTGAGGTATGATTCGTCCTGAGTCAAAATTTCTCTCCAGCTGCAAACCTGTGAAATCAGAAAAGTTATCTTCTTTCAAAATACAATGATAGGACAGGCATAGGATAGGCATCTACCTTCCAAAAGGGAGAAATCAGAGAAAAAGAAAGGGTCCCAAGCAAGTCCAAAAACTAGCAAGTCAAACTCCATTAAATGTTAAGGCTGGAGAATAATACTTTTAGGCTTCCTTCTCTGTCCTCCAGGCCCACTGACAAAATCCTATGAGTCTGGCTGTCTTCCTTCATTTCATGATGTTTCTGTACCCTTCAGTCCAAGCTGACAGCATATCTGCCGAGATAGCTGCTTAGATCTGTGAGTCATACCATAATCTCTTTTTGGAGTGATGATCTAGCCACAACCTGGTATTCTTTCCAGAACACACTTTCTTGTGTTTTGCAATATGGATAGGTTGAGAATTTTCCAGATCTCATATTCTGGTTCCTTTTTGCTTTTCGCTTAACAATTTCTTCTTCAATTTATCTCTCTCCTCTCACATTCTACTGTGAATACTTAGGAATCTCCTCAACTAAATATCAAAAATCATCACTCACATGTCTTACCTTCTATGAATTAAATATGACATTGTCTGCCATATCAGTAAACAAAGGATGCTGCAGCCATCAAGCCATCACATTACAGCCACCCCACAATGAGCCCTGAGGAAACTCAGGATGGAGACAGGATGCCCGCCATCTAGCAGTCAGCTGCTGCAGCCTCCCCTGACAGTGCACCCTGAGATGAGAGAACACAGTACACTGGCCCCAGATAGGTGAGGTGCATATGAAAGGAATGATTTCAGACACTTGCATCTTCCCATAGAAAAGCGCTAAATTCCTTATTTTGAGACATCTGGTGTTCTTTAATTAATATTAATTAATTAATTATTAATATATGGAATCTAAAAAAAATGGTTCTGAAGAACCTAGGGGCAGGACAGGAATAAAGACGCAGATGTAGAGAATGGACTTGAGGACACGGGGAGGAGGAAGGGTAAGCTGGGATGAAGTGAGAGAGTGGCATAGACTTACATATATTACCAAATGTGAGATAGGTAGCTAGTGGGAAGCAGCCACATAGCACAGGGAGGTCAGCTCTGTGCTTTGTGACCACATAGAAGGGAGGGTGGAAGGGAGAGGCAAGAGGGAGGGTATATGGGGATATATGTATACATATAGCTGATTCACTTTGTTATACAGGAGAAACTAACACACGATTGTAAAGCAATTATACTCTAATAAAGATGTTTAAAAAAAAACAGTAATCTTTTGATGTTCCAACTACCTGTATATCCTGCCTCCTTTTTATGTCTTTGGATCAGTCCCTTGCAGCTATCTGAGAGGCTGTGTCCAAGGCTTAAGCCTTAAGTTTTGTCCACCAAATAAAACATAACTCTCAACATTTAGGTTGTGTATTCTTTTTTTTAAACACGTTTATTGGAGTATAATTGCTTTACAATGGTGTGTTAGTTTCTGCTTTATAACAAAGTGAATCAGTTATACATATACATATGTTCCAATATCTCTTCCCTCTTGCGTCTCCCTCCCTCCCACCCTCCCTATCCCACCCCTCTAGGTGGTCACAAACCCAGGAGCTGATCTCCCTTTACGATGCGGCTGCTTCCCACTAGCTATCTGTTTTATATTTGGTAGTGTATATATATCCATGCCACTCTCTCACTTCATCCCAGCTTACCCTTCCTCCTCCCCGTGTCCTCAAGTCCATTCTCTACATCTGCGTCTTTATTCCTGTCCTTCCCCTAGGTTCTTCAGAACCTTTTTCTTTTTTTTTTTTTTTTTTTTTTTAGATTCCATATTTGTTTTTCTCTTTCTGACTTACTTCACTCTGTATGATAGACTCGAGGTCCATCCACCTCACTACAAATATAGGTTGTGTATTCTTTTTTTCTGTCAACACTTCCACCAAACTATAGAACAGAATTTAGTCAAGTTTTTTGCCACTTTATAAAAAGACTCATCTTCCTTCCAGTGTCAGAGATCTCACCAAAAGCACTTTTCATCCCCATATTTCTACCAAGAGTCTCTTCAAAGCAACCCAGTCTTTTTTAAACGTACACCTCAAAACTCTTCTTGCCTCTATCCATTACCCAGTCCCAAAGCCACCTCCACATTTTTAGGTACTGGAGGTTAGCACTTCAACATAAGAATATGGGAGGAACACAATTCCATCCATAACACTGCTGAATTATAAAAACAATTTTTTCCTATAAATGTTTAATTTGTGAGATTTAATTTGGATTTGATTGTTTTACTAATCTCACTTATTACTTTTTTTTAGTGAATTATAGCTGTTCTAGGTATATAACTATATCTGCATCATGTAGTAGTATTCTTCATCCTCTATTCAAGTAATAATAATATGCTCTAGGCACCATTCTAACTGCTTCACATCTATTAACTTAGCTAACCCTCACAGAAACTCTATAAAGATTTCCAGAAGAATCCCTTGTCTGAAAAAAAAAAACAAAAACAAAAAGATCGTCACATGTTACAATGAGGAAACTGAGACACCAATAAGTTAAGTAGCTTGCCCAGTTCACAAGCTAAGTGTAGAACTGGGATTCTTTTTTTTTTTTTTTAATATTTATTTATTTGGTTGCACTGGTTCTTAGTTGCAACAGGCGGCTCCTTAGTTGCGGCACACAGGTTCCTTAGTTGTGGCATGTGAACTTTTAGTTGTGACATGCATGTGGGACCTAGTTCCCTGACCAGAGATCGAACCCAGGCTGCCTGTATTGAGAGTGCAGAATCTTAACCACTGCACCACCAGGGAGTTTCCCAGAACTGGGATTCCAACGTAGTCATTCTGGTGAATACACAATACACTCTTTCTTACCTCTTATTTTCGTTTTTTCTTTTTTATGTTGACTGCAATGTAGATCCCTGTACAGTTGAAATGATAAAAATGGCAGTGAGTTTGAGAGGAATTATAAGAAGGATGGGAGAGATTTAGAGGATATTTTTCCTTACCACCTGTCAGTTAGGAAATTATAATACCTTCCACATCTGGTTCATGAAGTTTATAGAAATACTGTCTCTGAATATTATACATCAATATATAAAAATAGGAAGTAATGTCATAAAACATATATCCATATTAATACAAATAAGTACGTATATTCACTGATATAGATTATTTAACTTAGAAGGACAAAAGCTGAAAATGTTCTGAAGTTGGAGCATAAACTGGAGGCTGGAATAACAGACCTGTGAGAGCCCTCCATCATGGCAGGATGCTTAGAATACAGAAGAAGTCAGTGGAGTCCCCACAGGACAGATGGAAAATGTAGGACCCTTCACCGTGAATAGACAGACTAACCTATAATACCAATAACACAGTCCTCTAGTTATCATTCCTCCATAAGACAACTACCTTTCCCTCCCAAAATGTTTAAGCCACTTCAAGATGGAGCCACTTCATGAACAACTTGTTCCTTTGAGCTCCACAGAAATTCCCCCTGCTTTCCTCTCACTTGTTAGTGGTGAATTGTGCAGGAGTGATCCTACGAAAGTGAGGACAACGGCTGCTGCCAGGAACCAAGAAGAGAGCCCCAAACTACTTGGCCCCTTCCTTTCACATTTGCTGAGCAGATTATGAAAGGGGAAGAGCAATGAAGATGTTTATAGTCTACGAGCACCATGCCTTAGGAAGCTCTGGCCACAGGGGCAGACTCCGGCACCACAATGTCTGGATTCAAATCCTGGCTCCCCACTGCAGGTTGTGTGGGTTTGGACAAGTTACTTTTGTGTCAGTTTTGTCATCTATAAAATGGGAATGATAATGGTATGTCCATCTCGAAGGTTTTATTGTTGTTTGTCATTTGATGGGGGGAGGTGTAAGTTGACGTGGTTGATATAGTGTGGCATTTCCAGCAGTCATCAGCCTTGGCCCCAGCCCCAACATTAGGATGCTGGTGTGGTTCTCATTTAAACAACTTCTTCCTGGAGTCTTCCTTTGTGGGGGGCGGGTGGACACTTGAAAGAACATTAGCTCTTTCAATCCACTTGAGGATCACTAAATGCTTCTCTAGCTACATGGCCCCAAAGATGAGAGAACCTCAATGATATTATGCTGGGTGACCTCTGTGCTGATTATGGTGCCCCAAAATCTGAATCAACCTAAAATATGTCTACCTAAAGTGACAGAGTTTTAAACTGTCTGGACCATAATTAACTTTAAACAATTAGTCAAACAAGGTTACATTCCTCAAGGGAATTAGATGACCCTTGGACAAGCTTATTCGATAAGATTTCTCTGCCCCTAGTATAATTTGAAGTGACCTGGAGAATCTTGTTGGTTACCAAGGTAGGAAAACTGAGAGCCATGTGGTAACCCTCAGTTCTGGAGAGGACCTGCTCCTTAAGTTCTTCAAAAATACCCCCAGAGCATTGGGGAGAGCCTTCCCATGAATTTGTAATTGGGCACAAACACTGGCCTTGGTCACAATCTTGAGAGTTTGCATCCAAAGCCGCTCTAAAAATTCAAGTGCCTTAAATCGTTGCTCTTCTTTAGGGGGAAAAGAGAAGCAAAACTGGCCAACTTCCCTAAGTAAATTGTGAAGCTGGCAAACCTAGCCTCCTGCAGATACATCCCCTCTGTCCTTTCCCAACTTCATCTTCAGAGGGCCACAGGTTCTTGAGCAGCTCCAATGACTCAATCAGGGAGGAAATTTCAATTTGCACAAAGGTTTTAGGAAGTTAAAGCTGGACCCAGGAGAATTTTCAGGCTCTTGTGACAGGGACAAAAAGATAAGTTACTGATGGAATTATTTCCAATCCTATGCTAGGCCCCAGGGACATTTTTGAGTGGGTTTTCTTTAGTCATTAAATCATAGCACCTTGTGTCCTGAATTGGATAGAAAAAGTTTGCAACCAAGGATATCTACTTTTTCAAGAGATTTTTGTGACACCCATCTGGTTTTCTGTACTTCAAATAACAGAACTCTTCCAAGCTTGTTTGTTCCTGGAGAAAACATGAATGTCTTAGAAGAAAACAGAATGCATTTGTTTCTTATCAAAAAGATTTATCTGATGTATTAAGAGAGTATCAACTAAGGTAAATTAATCCTCAAAGCTCTCCCCTTTCCTACCCTAACATTTATTTCCTTCTCCCAGAAGATACATCTCTCCCCTTATCAGAGTCAAGATTCTCGGAATTGCGCCTGAGAATGTTTAAGAGAAGCTATTCAGCTCCTGACTCATCTGGCTTGGATATGAGGCCTCTAACAAAGTAATTAAGGTTAAAGGAGTTTGTAATGGTAGAACCCTGATCCAATAGGACTAGTGGCCTTATAGGAAGGGACACCAGAGGGCACACTCTTCATGTGCATGCACCAAGGAAAGACCACATGAGGACATAGTGAGAAGGTGGTTGCCTGTAAGCCAGGAAAAGAGATCTCACCAGAAACCAACTCTGCCAGATGGACCTTGATCTGAAACTTACAGCCTCTAGAACTGTGGGAAATTTTCTGTTTCCAGTTCTGGTTCCAACCAACATTCTCACATCAATTCCAATGTGTGGGTTTCTTTTCTCCACACTAAGCTATTCTTCTACACCAGTTGAGTGTCCTACAATTCAACTCATTTCTGACACTACCTGGAAATAGAGTCATATCCCACAGTTTAAGGTCTCAGTCCTACAAGACTGTTCTCCCCCTTCAGATGCCAATCATGAATCCAGGTTTTTTCCCATGCTTTTGGCCAACTGGCTATAGATCAGAGACCCCTTCTTTGGGATTGATTACTTTGCTAGAGCAGTTCACAGAACTCAGAACAATTTACTTACTGGATTATCAGTTTATTATAAAAGGATATAACTCAGGAACCACCAGGTGGGACACATGTACTGGGCAAAGTATGGAGAAAGAGCAAGGAGATTCCCTGCCCCCTCCAGGTGCACCACTCTCCCTGAATCTCCTCATGTTCACCAACCTGGAAGCTCTCTGAACCCTGTATGTTGGGTGTTTATGAAGCCTTCATTACATACACTTGATTGATTAAATCATCAGCTGTTGGCAATTGATTCAACCTCCAGCCCCTCTCCCCTTCCTGGAGAGAAGTTGAAAATTCCAGTCCTCTAATCAGTGGTTGGTTTTCCTGGCAACCAGCCCTCATCCTTAGGTGTTTCCCAAAAGCCACCTCATTAACTTAACAAAAGACACCTATTATTGCTCTCATCACAGAAAATTCCAAGTGTTTTAGGAGCTCTGTGCCAGAAATGGGACAGAGACCAAATATATATTTCATATTATAAATCACATTATCACACCGCTATTCAAGTCACTCAGCCTGTGGTATTCTGTTATGGTAGCCCAAGCAGTACTGAGAAGTAGGTACAATTAGTTCCTCCATTTCACAGACATGGAAATTAAGCACAAGTATGGCATAACTGTTAAGTGGCAGGGCTGAGATTTGAAAACCAGACAGTCCAGTTCTTACTGGTGTAATCCCAATCTCTGCAGTATACCACTATTTGTGCTTCAATTAAAAACTGCCACCCAAATGAGCCAAGAAATTCCCACCAGTCTACACACAGAAAGCTAAGGTTATATGAAGGTAGCTCATAACATCCACCATACACAATGCAACATTGTCTATAAGTATGACACAGGGTGAACCAGCTAGCAGTGAGCCACATCACATTAATGTCCCAATACAGCACACATCCTTGACAAACAATGCAGTTGTTCTCTTGTCATCCAACAGCCATCCTGGGAAGTTCTCCTGTCAACCACAGCCATCTGACTCTTTCTCCTTTTACCTTCTCTGTAAGATGGCTCTGTGAAGTCTCCCTGAGGCATCAGTGTCATTTGTTCAATCTTCCCATAACCTAAGCCAATTCTGTTCTTTTTGGTCCTTCCTGCACAAAGAGACTGATGACAGCTCATAATGCCATTTACCTTCAAGGAAGTGAGGAAACCTGGGTTCTCAGCCCAGGTTAATTTTGCCCCCAACTGGACATTTGGTAATGTCTGGAGACAATTTTGAAAACAACTGGGGAAGAGGGTGCTACTGGCATGGAGATTGTAGAGCCCAGGAATGTTGCTAAAATCCTACAATGCACAGCTAGGCTCCCAAAAGAACTACTCAGCCCAAAATGTCAATAGTGCCAGGGTTGAGAAAATGCTGAAAAGGGAGTCATGTGTTAAGTAAACAGTAGCATTTCAGGCATGGGGTAGGGGTGAGGGGAGGGTCATTTACACTCTACTTCTTTCTACCGCTCCTCAAATGTGGCTTTGCACATGATCATAGCCACATACGTTTACTTGGCTCTGTACTTGGCTAAGTGATAAGACAGAAATGCTATCTTGATATCTTTTTTCTTCTGAGTAACTAGGTTTTTTGGAGAGGACCCATCTAAGTTTTTATAGAATCTAAATTCCTGACATAGGTTGAATTTTTCTTGTGCATTCATAAATGAAGTATGTTTAGAATTTCTAAAAATATCATGAGCCATATAATTACTACTTTTAATGTCATGATGTAAAAATATTAACTTTGTATGGTACAAATTTTATTTGGTACAAAACTAAGTATGCAGAGTTCTAGTAATTACCCAGGTGTTATTATTATTATTGAAACCATTGCAGACCTAAGAGAACAAATAATCTTTTCCATTCTAATGTCAACAGTGAAACCAGCAGACCATATGATTTTAATTTTATGCTGTTCAGATAAAGCCTTCACAAGTACTTCCTTCAGACCACTCTCCCTAGAAATGACTCCGCTGTGCCCTATAACAGACCTGTATTTAACAGCCTCATTCTCTCCCAGAACTTAAACAATTGATTTGAGGCAGATAAACCTCAAATCTACATCTCAAGCTTCAAATGTTCCCCTAATCTTTGATAGCTCATTTATAACTGTCCACCAGACAGTCACACCTGAGCATCTTGCCAAGCATCTCAAACTCAATTATGTTTAAAATCCAATCCTTCATCATCCTTCCCTCAGCCAGCTCCTCTTCCTAATTTAGTGCTTTTTTCCAGTCACCAATGATCAGAACTCCTGTAAGTGCCTTTAAATTCTACCCTTTTCTCCCTTACCATATCCATCACCAGGTCCTAAATTTTCAACCACCACAGTGCTTCTGCCATTGTTTTTCTCCTTCTAATTCCCACTCCCACCACTCTAGTTCAGGCCCTGTTTTCAACTCACCTGGACTGTGGTATGAGAGTCCTCATTGATGTCTCTACTCCAGCATCTTCCTGCAGGCAGATGCCTCTTCCAGGTCTGATCATGCCATCCCCTGCCCCAAAGTCTTCAGTGATGCCTATTGCTAAATGCTTCACCCTGCTTCCCAGGGATGTGTATAATAAGATATTAAAATATCCTTTGAAAATTAAAGAATATTACTTAAATGTAATTTACTGACATAATTTGTTTTTAAAATTGTTTTATTTTTGATAAAACTCCAGATAATCCTTTAGAGAAACAAACCTCAGAGAACTGATTCCTTAAGAGACTTTGGACAGGAAGACCTGGACACTGAAGATGGAGAATCAGCCTGCAGCCATGAGTTCGGAAAAAAGTTCAGAAAAGGAGAAGAGGAAGGACAGCAGCACAACCTGTAATCATGACAATGGTGCAGATGGTTACAAGTGAAATCTTGGCATTGGTTTTTCTGATATTCATTGTATTTTTTTTTTTGAAAGCCATTCTTGTAGAAGAGTCTTATTGGAAAGTAATTTCATAACATGAGTTCCTGTTAATACAACATTCACAGACCTCAGCATGTTATCTGAGTAGCTTGGGGTCTGCTAAAGTTTAGGTGTTGCTATTCCAGACCAGATAGTCTATATGAGCCCTTAAACTAGGAATTCAGAATGAAGAAATTGTTTGAGAATATAGAATTATATAGTTAATAAATTGTGGGTAGCTTTAACTAAACAATTAGAGTTGATATTTCAGCCTTTTACAATGAGCATGTACAGTCATCCCTCAGTAGGTTGTTGGAATAATGATTACGTAAACCTGTATGTTAGTTATTCTCCATTTTCTGAACACTTCCTATCCAGGTGTAGAGCTGGAAGCATCAAATAGAAGAAGATGAGGTAACCCAGTAATTAGGTACCACAGGAAATAGGCACCACCCCTAGGGCTGGGAGAACCTAAAGAGGCAAAAGAGGCTACTGCTTCAGAACAGGAACTTGGAGGAGATTCCTCCAGAACAAGAATTTAAAAAGACAGAGGTAGAAGGAAGAGAAAAAGAGCAAGAAAGAATTATAGTTTCTCCTCATCTCCCATCTACTAATCACCTATCAATATCTCCTCTTGGTGAAACTAAATAGAAAACCACTGGTAAAGAATATGAGAACTACATTTTGCAGATTCCCACAACAGATTACAAAAAAGTATCAAAGGATAATTGGGGGACTGAAAGAGAACAGGTAAATATCCAGCACCCCTCACAAAAGGGCCCCAAGAAAGAAGTCAACCTGTCTCTGTGATGTGTCCAATTTCTCCATCTCCATAGTTTCTTCCTTTCACACATACAAGGCAATGAACAAGGACGTATTTTTCCTCACTTACAGCAAATATCACTGTCCCAGAAGAAATCCTTTTAACATTAATAATCCTTTAACCTCCTCCTGCCCACAACATTTGGATTATCTATATATCCTATGTGTAATCAAGAATCATTTTATAAATCATACAAGGTGTGAGGACTGGGGCACTTTTGTAGTAGTATAAAGCATTTAAGCATTTGTTTTTATTTTTCATGTTAATCAAATATATAAGCATGCAAAGGAGAATTACAATAATAAGGTCTGTAGGGGAATTGGGGAAAAAATTCTAACCCTGATTCTTTCCACACTACCAGACCCATTATTCTATAGTTTTTATCCCAGTTTACAGCATCACCATTGAGCAAGACAGAAACATGGGGATCATATTTACCTTTACCTTCATATCTTTTCAGGCATCGAATGATGTGGATTTTTCTTCCTGAATATTTTTCAAACATGTTTCATCACATCTACTACACATTAGACATTCATTCCTTCTTGCCTAGACAAATACAAGAGTTTTCTCAAGTGGTAAGCAAACAAGAACTCATGTTCAATTGGGAAAACAGACACAGAATGAATTCCTTTAGAGTGAGGACTGCCTTATATACTTATGTATACTGAACCCATAGAACAGTGTGTGGCACCCAGGAGTTCAATAAAGAATTTTGTGAATGAATGGATCTGTCCTTTCCATTGGTGTGAATAAAATTTAATTAAGGTGTTTTTATTACTAGAATAACTGTGTATTTTGCCAGCAAATGGCCTATGTTATAGTTTTCTGCCAATCTAATATCCATTTTTTCTTTGTTCTTCCTAACAGATATTTGACTTTGTTTTCCTACCTTCCTCACTCCCACTTCCAGAAGGGAGCCTGATTCCTTTGATTCAACCAGTTGAAGTAGGCATCTCACCCAGCCATTCTTATTGGTCTAAGGGTGGACCCCTGCCTAAGATGAACCAGACTCTCCCCCAGGCTTGGACCACTTCTCTCTTGCTTCTATTGAATGGGAATAAGAAAGCATGTTGAACCATTTGCTTCTGGGCATCATTTTGTAACCATGAGGATGCACAACATTAGAAGAAAGTTAATGCTTTGCCCAGAAGATTGGAGAGACAGAACAATTGATATTTTTCTTTGAACTAGTGACTCCATCGACTGTGGAGACTTTGCTATGTCTAGGCTTCCTGTTTTGTGAGATAGTAAATTTTCTCATTAAATGAATTGGAACTTTCTCTTACTTATAGCCAAGAGAATCCTAAGTGGTTTGTTTAATTGTCATCTTCTAATATTTTCTAATAATTGTCATCTTCCTAATATTAATTGTCATCTTCTAATAATGTAGATTTATACTTCTAAAGGTCATTTTTACTACTCTAACCTGAAAGATCCCTGCTGATTAAAAAGTTTTGTCATAGTCAGTGTTTGGAATACAAGTCTGTACTGTATAGGGAAGGGGAAAGTGAGGTGGGAGAGTGAAGGATTTTGTCAAAAGAGTGGGGGAGGGTGGGAGAGAATAACCAATAAATATTTCTCATACATAAGGAAACAGAAACTCAAACAGATGTGAATACTCTAGTTAACATGACCTATTAGGAAAGTTCCTTGGGTTGTTTTCAACCCATAATCTTGCCTGGGTCACTAGAAACTATAATGTTTTCAAACAGTTGGCCTGAGGTCAGGACAAATTCTGCAATCATACAGTTGAGTGAAGTTAATGTAATGATGGGAAATCAATATTTATCTCATTAAATTAGCACCATCTTATGAGCTAGTAAGGTAACTTGGCAATAACTAGAATTTCACCATCAAGATAAGATTTACTCTCTGAGCCAGACTGACCTCTGATCATGGAAGAGTATTTTATGGCATGAAACAAATTAGAATATTTTGCCTCTTTTTCACCTAATCTCTACATTCCAGTATTATTTCAACCTAGATTTTTTTCTTGCCTGTGACATCTTCTTCTTCCAACACAGAAAAATATTCTTATTGATGTGATTCACCCTGAGGATTCAGTTTGATCATTTAAGACCTTTCTATTCCTTGTTTTGAATAAAGACTGGAAAAGCTGACAAGGCTCTCTAGAGATTTTTAATATAGTAATATTTCTTATGTGCATTATACCACCTAAATCATTCGATAATCAAAATTTCATCCCTCAATACTCCATGACATTTTTCCTTTCAGAAGTCAATTATTCTAGAATTTAAAAAGGAAAAGATAAATGAAAGTAATAAAAGAATACATTCCAAAAAAGTCAGTATTGTTTTAATTCCAAAACACCCTCAGAAACTTCTAATAGCATGATGAAAGATAGGATAATAGGCTGTGATTCAAATAAAAGACAATGATATCCCTACTCAAAGAACTTCAGTAGGCAATCAGAATACACCATCCTTAAGAACCCATCCACACACAACATTAACAAAATGAAGGATAAAAAGCATATGATCGATTGGGATGAGAGGAAGATGGCAGAAGAGGAAGATGGCAGAAGAGTAAGACGCAGAGATCACCTTCCTCCCCACAAATACACCAGAAATACATCTACACGTGGAACAACTCCTACAGAACACCTACTGAACGCTGGCAGAAGACCTCAGACCTTACAAAAGGCAAGAAACTCCCCACATAACGGGGTAGGGCAAAAGAAAAAAGAATAAACAGAGACAAAAGGATAGGGATGGGACCTGCACCAGTGGGAGGGAGCTGTGAAGGAGGAAAGGTTTCCACACACTAGAAGCCCCTTCGTGGGCAGAGACTGCGGGTGGCGGAAGGGGAAGCTTCAGAGCCGTGGAGGAGAGCACAGCCAGAGGGGTGCGGAGGGCAAAGCGGAGAGATTCCCGCACAGAGGATTGGTGCCAAACAGCACTCACCAGCCCAAGAGGCTTGTCTGCTCACCCGCTGGGGCGTGCGGGGCTGCGAGCTGAGGCTCGGGCTTCCGGGAAAGGACTGGGGTTGGCAGCGTGAACACAGCCTGAAGGGGTTAGTGCACCACGGCTAGCCGGGAGGGAGTCCGGGGAAAAGTCTGGACCTGCTGAAGAGGCAAGAGACATTTTCTTCCCTCTTTGTTTCCTGGTGAGCGAGGAGAGGGGATTGAGAGCGCTGCTTAAAGGAGCTCCAGAGACAGGTGAGAGCCACGGCTAAAAACGCAGACCCCAGAGAAGTGCATGAGACGCCAAGGCTGCTGCTGCCGCCACCAAGACGCCTGTGTACGAACACAGGTCACTATCCACACCCTCCTTCTGGGGAGCCTGTGCAGCCCGCCCCTGCCAGTGTCCCAGGATCCAGGGACAATTTCCCCGGGAGAACGCACGGTGCGCCTCAGGCTGGTTCAATGTCACGCTGGCCACTGCCGCTGCAGGCCCGCCCCGCACTCTGCGCCGCTCCCCCCGCCCCGGCCTGAGTGAGCCAGAGCTCCCGAAGCAGCTGCTCCTTTAACCCCATCCTGTCTGAGCAAAGAACAGATGCCCTCCGGTGACCTACACACAGAGGCGGGTCCAAATCCAAAGCTGAACCCCGGGAGATGTGCGAACAAAGAAGACAAAGGGATATCTCTCCCAGCAGCCTCAGAAGCAGCGGATAAAAGCTCCACAATCAACTTGATGTACCCTGCATCTGTGGAATGCAAGAATAGAAAACCAATCATCCCAAATTGAAGAGGTGGACTTTGAGAACAAGATTTATGATTTTCCCCCTTTTCCTCTTTTTGTGAGTGTGTATGTGTATGCTTCTGTGGGAGATTTTCTCTGTATAGCTTTGCTTCCACCATTTGTCCTAGGGTTCTATCCATCCGTTTTTTTAAAAAATATTTATTTCTTAATAATTATTTTTAATTATAATAACTTTATTAATTTTATCTTCTTCTTCCTTTCTTTTTTCCTTCCTTCCCTCCTTCCTTCCTTCCTTCCTCCCTCCTCCCTTCCCTCCTTTCTTTCTTTCTTTCTACTTCTACTAATTCGTTCTTTCTACATTTTCTCCCTTTTATTCTGAGCCATGTGGATGAGAAGCTCTTGGTGCTGCAGCCAGGAGTCAGTGCTGTGCCTCTGAGGTGGGAGAGCCAACTACAGGACACTGTCCACAAGAGACTTCCCAGCTCCACATAATATCAAACGGCGAAAATCTCCCAGAGATATCCATCTCAACACTAGCACCCAGATTCACTCAACGACCAGCAAGCTACAGTGCTAGACACCCTATGCCAAACAACTAGCAAGACAGGAACACAACCCCACCCATTAGCAGAGAGGTGGACTAAAATCATAATAAGTCCACAGACACCCCAAAACACACCACCAGACGTGGACCTGCCCACCAGAAAGACAAGATCCAGCCTCTCCCACCAGAACACAGGTACTATTCTCCTCCACCAGGAAGCCTTCACAACACACTGAAACAACCTTAGCCACTGGGGACAGACACCAAAAACAACAGGAACTACGAACCTGCAGCCTGCAAAAAGGAGACCCCAAACACAGTAAAATAAGCAAACTGAGAAGACAGAAAAACACACAGCAGATGAAGAACCAAGATAAAAACCCACGAGACCTAACAAATGAAGAGGAAGTAGGCAGTCTACTTGAAAAATAATTCAGAATAATGATAGTAAAGATGATCTAAAATCTTGGAAATAGAATAGACAAAATGCAAGAAACATTTATGAAGGACCTAGAAGAAATAAAGATGAAACAAACAACGATGAACAACACAATAAATGAAATTAAAAATACTCTAGATGGGATCAATATCAGAATAACTGATGCAGAAGAACGGAAAAGTGACATGGAAGATAAAATTGTGGGAATAACTACTGCAGAGCAAAATAAAGAGAAAAGAATGAAAAGAACTGAGGACAGTCTCAGAGACCTCTGGGACAACATTAAATGCACCAACATTCGAATTATAGGGGTTCCAGAAGAAGAAGAGAAACAGAAAGGGACTGAGAAAATTTTTGAAGAGATTATAGTTGAAAACTTCCTTAATATGGGAAAGGAAATAGTTAATCAAGTCCAGGAAGCACAGAGAGTCCCATACAGGATAAATCCAAGGAGAAATACGACAAGACATATATTAATCAATCTATCAAAAATTAAATACAAAGAAAACACATTAAAAGTAGAAAGGGAAACACAACAAGTAACATACAAGCAAATCCCCATAAGGTTAACAGCTGATCTCTCAGCAGAAACTCTGCAAGCCAGAGGGACTGGCAGGACATATTTAAAGTGATGAAGGAGAAAAACCTGCAACAAAGCTTACGCTACCCAGCAAGGATCTCAATCAGATTTGATGGAGAAATTAAAATCTTTACAGAGAAGCAAAAGCTGAGAGAGTTCAGCACCACCAAACCAGCTTTACAACAAATGCTAAAGGAACTTCTCTAGGCAAGAAACACAAGAGAAGGAAAAGACCTACAATAAAAAACCCAAAACAATTAAGAACATGGGAATAGGATCATACATATCGATAATTACCTTAAATGTAAATGGACTAAATGCTCCCACCAAAAGACACAGATTGGCTGAATGGATACAAAAACAAGACCCTTATATATGCTGTCGACAAGAGACCCACTTCAGACCTGGAGATACATACAGACTGAAAGTAAGGGGATGGAAAAAGATATTCCATGCAAATGGAAACCAAAAGAAAGCTGGAGTAGCAATTCTCATATCAGACAAAATAGACTTTAAAATAAAGGCTATTAGAAGAGACAAAGAAGGACACTACATAATGATCAACGGATCGATCCATGAAGAAGATATAACAACTCTAAATATTTATGCACCCAACATAGGAGCACCTCAATACATAAGGCAAATACTAACAACCATAAAAGGGGAGATCGACAGTAACACATTCATACTAGGGGACTTTAACACCCCACTTTCACCAATGGACAGATGACCCAAAATGAAAATAAATAAGGAAACACAAGCTTTAAATGATACATTAAACAACATGGACTTAATTGATATTTATAGGACATTCCATCCAAAAACAACAGAATACACATTTTTCTGAAGCGCACATGGAACATTCTCCAGGATAGATCATATCCTGGGTCACAAATCAAGCCTTGGTAAATTTAAGAAAATTGAAATTGTATCAGGTATCTTTCCGGATCACAACACTATGAGACTAGATATCAATTACAGGAAAACATCTGTAAAAAATACATATACATGGAGGCTGAACAATACACTTCTTAATTAATAAGTGATCACTGAAGAAATCAAAGAGGACATTAAAAAATCCCTAGAAACAAATGACAATGGAGACACGATGACCCAAAACCTATGGGATGCAGCAAAAGCAGTTCTAAGACGGAAGTTTATAGGAATACAATCCTACCTTAAGAAACAGGAAACATCTTGAATAAACAACCTAACCTTGCACCTAAAGCAATTAGAGAAAGAAGAACAAAAAACACCAGAGTTAGCAGAAGGAATAAAATCATAAAAATCACATCAGAAATAAATGAAAAAGAAATGAAGGAAACAATAGCAAATATCAATAAAACTAAAAGCTGGTTCTTTGAGAAGATAAACAAAATTGACAAACCATTAACCAGACTCAACAAGAAAAAAAGGGAGAAGACTCAAATAAATAGAATTAGAAATGAAAAAGGAGAAGTATCAATGACACTGCAGAAATAAAAAAGATCATGAGAGATTACTACAAGCAACTCTATGCCAATAAAATGGACAACCTGGTAAATTGGACAAATTCTTAGAATTGCACAACCTGCCGACATTGAATCAGGAAGAAATAGAAAATATGAACAGACCAATCACAAGCACTGACACTGAAACTGTGATTTAAAATCTTCCAACAAACAAAAGCCCAAGACGAGATGGCTTCACAGGTGAATTCTATCAAACATTTAGAGAAGAGGTAACACCTATCCTTCTCAAACTCTTCCAAAATATAGCAGAGGGAGGAACACTCCCAAACTCATCTACGAGGTCACCATCACCTTGATACCAAAACCAGACAAGGATGTCACAAAGAAAGAAAACGACAGGCCGATATCACTGATGAACATAGATACAAAAATCCTCAACTAAATACTAGCAAACAGAATCCAACAGCACAATAAAAGGATCATAAAACATGATCAAGTGGGGTTTATTCCAGGAATGCAAGGATTCTTCAATATACGCAAATCAATCAATGAAATAAACCATATTAACAAATTGAAGGAGAGAAACCATATGATCATCTCAATAGATGCAGAGAAAGCTTTCGACAAAATTCAACACCCATTTATGATAAAAACCTTGCAGAAAGTAGGCATAGATGGAACTTTCCTCAGCATAATAAAGGCCATATATGACAAACCCACAGCCAACATCATCCTCAATGGTGAAAACCTGAAAGCAGTTCCACTAAGATGAGGAACAGGACAAGGTTGCCCACTCTGACCACTCTTATTCGACATAATTTTAGAAGGTTAAGCCACAGCAATCAGGAAAGAAAAGGAAATAAAAGGAATCCAAATCGGAAAAGTAGAAGTAAAGCTGTCACTGTTTGCAGATGACATGATACTACACATAGAGAATGCTACCAGAAAACTACTAGAGCTAATCAATGAATTTGGTAAACTAGCAGGGTACAAAATTAATGCACAGAAATCTCTGGCACTCCTATCCACTAATGGTGAAAAATCTGAAAGTGAAATCAAGAAAATACTTTTACAATGGAATATTACTCAGCCATAAAAAGAAACGAAATTGAGCTATTTGTAATGAGGTGGATAGACCCAGCGTCTGTCATACAGAGCGAAGTAAGTCAGAAAGAGAAAGACAAGTACCGTATGCTAACAGATTTATATGGAATTTAAGAAAAAATGTCATGGAGAACCTAAGGTTAAGACAGGAATAAAGACAGGACCTATTAGAGAATGGACTTGAGGATATGGGGAGGGGGAAGGGTAAGTTGGGACAAAGTAAGAGAGAAGCATGGACATATATACACTACCAAATATAAGGTAGATTGCTAGTGGGAAGCAGCCGCATAGCACAGGGATATTAGCTCGGTGCTTTGTGATCACCTGGAGAGGTGGGATAGTGAGATGGGGAGGGAGGGAGACACAAGAGGGAAGAGATATGGGGACATATGTATATGTATAACTGATTCACTTTGTTATAAAGCAGAAACTAACACACCATTGTAAAGCAATTATACTCTAATAAAGATGTAAAAAAAAAAGATTATTAACAGCAAAAAAAAAAAGCATATGGTCATCTCAAATATAAAAAAAGAAAAAGACTTTGTCAATTTCCATTTATGATTTTTAAAAAGTCTCAACAAAATTGGTATAGAAATAATGTACCTCAACATATTAAAAGACATGTATGACAAACCCACAGCTAATATCATGCTCAACAGTGAAAAGCTAAAAGTTTTCCCTCTAAGATCAGGACAATAGAGGTATGCCCACTCTTGCCGCTTTTATTCCATATGGTGGTAGAAGTCCTAGCCACAGCAATTGGGCAAGGAAAAGGAATAAAAGGCATCCCAATCAGGAAGGAAGAAGTAAAACTCTCACTGTTTGCAGATAACATGATACTATCAGGAAAATACTAAATGCTCCACCAAAAATACTGCTAGAAATAATAAATAAATTTAATAAAGTCACGGGATACAAAATCAATATACAGAAATCCCTGGACTTTCTATACACTAATAATAAACTATCAGAGAGAGAAATTAAGAAAATGAGCCATTTACAATTGTATCAAAAAGAATAAAATACCTAGAAATAAATTTGACTAAGAAAGTGAAAAACCTGTACACTGAAAACTATGACACTGATGAAGAAAATGAAGAAGACACAAATAAATGGAAAATTATTTTGTGCTCATGGATTGGAAAAATTAATATTGTTAAAATAAAATGTCCATTTAAATGTTTAAATGTCATTTGGGTAGCCCCAAAGAAATCTACAGATTCAATGCAATCCCTATCAAAATTCCAAT
>NW_020174587.1:930-1072 GCF_003031525.2 Neophocaena asiaeorientalis asiaeorientalis | reverse complement strand
ACTGAATAAATCAAAGAGGAAATCAAAAAATACCTAGAGACCAGTGACAATGAAAGCACGATGATCCAAAACCTATGGGATGCAGAAAAAGCAGTTCTAAGAGGGAAGTTTATAGCTATACAAGCCTACCTCAAGAAACAAG
>NW_020174587.1:0-579 GCF_003031525.2 Neophocaena asiaeorientalis asiaeorientalis | reverse complement strand
CAGACCAATCACAAGTAATGAAATTGAAACTGTGACGAAAAATCTTCCAACAAACAAAAGTCCAGGACCAGATGGCTTCACAGGTGAATTCTATCAAGCATTTAGAGAAGAGTTAACACCCATCCTTCTCAAACTCTTCCAAAAAATTGCAGAGGGAGGAACACTACCAAACTCATTCTAGGAGACCATCATCACCCTGATACCAAAACCAGACAAAGCTACTACA
Source organism: Neophocaena asiaeorientalis asiaeorientalis (assembly GCF_003031525.2). NCBI lineage: Eukaryota > Metazoa > Chordata > Mammalia > Artiodactyla > Phocoenidae > Neophocaena > Neophocaena asiaeorientalis. The sequence continues at coordinate 353 of NW_020174587.1, read as the reverse complement.
AAAAAAGAAAATTACAGACCAATATCATTGATGAACATAGATGCAAAAATACTAGCAAACAGAATCCAACAACACATTAAAAGGATCATACACCATGATCAAGTGGGATTTATCCCAGGGATGCAAGGATTCTTCAATATACACAAATCAATCAATGTGATACACCATACCAAAAAAGTGAAGAACAAAAACCATATGATCATCTCAATAGATGCAGAAAAAGCTTTTGACAAAATTCAACACCAATTTATGATAAAAACTCTCCAGAAAGTGGTCCTAGAGGGAACCTACCTCAACATAATAAAGGCCATGTAAAACAAACCCACAGCAAACATCATTCTCAGTGGTGAAAA
>NW_020174586.1:624-844 GCF_003031525.2 Neophocaena asiaeorientalis asiaeorientalis | reverse complement strand
TGCAGAAAACTATAAGACACTGATGAAAGAAATTAAAGCTGTTACCAACAAATGGAGAGATATACCATCTTCTTCGATTGGAAGAATCAATATTGTTTAAATGACTGTACTACCCAAAGCAGTCTACAGACTCAATGCAATCCCTATCAAATTACCAATGGCATTTTTTACAGAACTAGAACAAAAAAATCTTAAAATTTGTATGGAAACACAAAAGACT
>NW_020174586.1:0-168 GCF_003031525.2 Neophocaena asiaeorientalis asiaeorientalis | reverse complement strand
ACACTCCCTAACACCATACAGAAAAATAAACTCAAAATGGATTAGAGACCTAAATGTAAGACTGGGCACTATAAAACTCTTAGAGGAAAACTTAGGAAGCACACTCTTTGACATAAATCACAGCAACTTCTTTTTTGATCCACCTCCTAGAGTAATGGAAATAAAAAC
>NW_020174585.1:4003-4182 GCF_003031525.2 Neophocaena asiaeorientalis asiaeorientalis | reverse complement strand
ATCACTAGAGGGGTGAAAAACAAAGGACATATGTTAATTGTACTATTACTTTTTTTTTTTGCAGTACGCGGGCCTCTCACTGCCGTGGCCTCTCCCGTCGCTGAGCACAGGCTCCGGACGCGCAGGCTCAGCGGCCATGGCTCACGGGCCCAGCCACTCCGCGGCATGTGGGATCTTCC
>NW_020174585.1:0-1442 GCF_003031525.2 Neophocaena asiaeorientalis asiaeorientalis | reverse complement strand
TATCATTAAAGTGAAGAAACGTTATTATTTATTTGAACCTTCTTCTTGTCATAATCTTTGGAAAGATAGGTGTTTCAAGTAAGGGATCAGGACTCCCTCTTGCCAGAACACCAGAATCACAACTAATTGCTGAACAATCGTCAACAGGAAGACACTGGAACTGACCAAAAAGGATACGCCACTACCACAGATAAAGGAGAAACCACAATGAGATGGTAGGAGGGGTGCAATCACAATAAAATCAAATCCCATAAGTGCTGGGTGGATGACTCACAAACTGGAGAACACTTATACCACAGAAGTCCACCCAATGGAGTGAAGGTTCTGAGCCCCATGTCAGGCTTCCCAACCTGGGGGTCCAGCAATGGGAGGAGAAATTCCTAAAGAATCAGATTTTGAAGGCTAGTGGGATTTGATTAGAGGACTTCGACAGGACTGGGGAAAACAGAGACTCCACTCTTGGAGGGCAGACACAAAGTAGTGTGCACATCGGGACCCAGGGGAAGGAGCAGTGACCCCAGAGGAGACTGAACCAGACCTACCTGCTAGTGTTGGGGGCTCTCCTGCAGAGGCATGGGGTGGCTGTGGCTCACTGTGAGGAGAAGGACACTGGCAGCAGAAGTACTCCTTGGCATGAGCCCTCCCAGAGTCCGCCATTAGCCCCACCAAAGAGTCCAGGTGGGCTCCAGTGTTGGGTTTCCTCAGGCCAAACAACCAACAGGGAGGGAACCCAGCCACACCCATCAGCAGAAAAGCAGATTAAAGTTTTACTGAGCTCTGCCCACCAGAGCAACAGCCAGCTCTACCCACCACCAGTCCCTCCCATCAGGAAACTAGCACAAGCCACTCAGATAGCCTCATCCACTAGAGGGCACACAGTGGAAGCAAGAACTACAATCCTGCAGCCTGCGGGGGGGAAAAAAACCACATTCACAGAAAGAGAGACAAAATGAAAAGGCAGAGAGCTATGTACCAGATGAAGGAACAAGTTAAAACCCCAGAAAAAAAACTAAATGAAGTAGAGATAGGTAACCTTCCACAAAAAGAATTCAGAATAATGATAGTGAAGATGATCCAGGACCTTGGAAAAAAAATGGAGGCAAAGATCGAGAAGATGCAAGAAATGTTTAACAAAAACTTAAAAGAATTAAAGAACAAACAAACAGAGATGAACAATACAATAACTGAAATGCAAACTACACTAGAAGGAATCAATAGCAGAATATGAGGCAGAAGAATGGATAAGTGACCTGGAAGACCGAATGGTGGAATTCACTGCTGCAGAACAGAATAAAGAAAAAAGAATGAAAAGAAATGAAGACAGCCTAAGATACCTCTGGGACAACATTAAACGCAAAAACACTCGCATTATAGGGGTCCCAGAAGAAGACAGACATAAAGGACTCGAGAAAATATTTGAAGAGATTATAGTCGAACACTTC
>NW_020174584.1:0-6872 GCF_003031525.2 Neophocaena asiaeorientalis asiaeorientalis | reverse complement strand
TCAGAATAAAAGGGAGGAAAAATAGAAAGAAAGAAAGAGGACAAAATAAAATAAAATAAAGTTATTATTAAAATAAAAATAATTATTATGAAAAAAATTTTAAAGAGTATAAAAAAATGCTCCCGGGGTTCAGCTTTGGATTTGGACCCGCCCCTGTGTGTAGGTCGCCTGAGGGCGTCTGTTTCCACTCGGGACAGGGTTAAAGGAGCAGCTGATTCGGGGCTCTGGCTCACTCAGGCCGGGGGGAGGGAAGGGTACGGATGCGGGGCGAGCCTGTGGCGGCAGAGGCCGGCGTGACATTGCACCAGCCTGAGGTGCGCCGTGCGTTCTCCTGGGGAAGTTGTCCCTGGATCACGGGACCGTGACAGTGTTGCGCTGCACAGGCTCCCCGGAATGGGGGTGTGGATAGTGACCTGTGCTCGCGCACAGGCTTCTTGGTGGCGGCAGCAGCAGCCTTAGCGTCTCATGCCCGTCTCTGGGGTCCGCGCCGATAGCCGCGTCTCGCGCCCGTCTCTGGAGCTCCTTTAAGCAGCGCTCTTAATCCCCTTTCCTCACGCACCAGGAAGCAAAGAGGGAAGAAAAAGTCTCTCTCCTCATGGCAGCTCCAGACTTTTCCCCGGACTCCCTCCCGGCTAGCCGTGGCGCACTAACCCCCTGCAGGCTGTGTTCACGCCGCCAACCCCAGTCCTCTCCCTGTGCTCCTACCGAAGCCCGAGCCTCAGCTCTCAGCCCCGCCCGCCCCAGCGGGTGAGCAGATAAGCCTCTTGGATTGGTGAGTGCCGGTCGGCACCGATCCTCTGTGCGGGAATCTCCCCGCTTTGCCCTCCGCACCCCTGTGGCTGCGCTCCCCTCCGCGGCGCCGAAGCTCCCCACCTCCGCCACCCGCAGTCTCCGCCCACGAAGGGGCTTCCTAGTGTGTTGAAACCTTTCCTCCTTCACAGCTCTCTCCCAGAGGTGCAGGTCCCATCCCTATTCTTTGTCTCTGTTTTTTTCTTTTGCCCTACCCAGGTACGTGGAGAGTTTCTTGCCTTTTGGGAGGTCTGAGGTCTTCTGCCAGCGTTCAGTGGGTGTTCTATAGGAGCAGTTCCACGTGTAGATGTATTTCTGATATATCTGTGGGGATGAAGGTGATCTCCGCGTCTTACTCTTCCGCCATCTTCTCCTGGTCCCATCTGCTCTTCGACTTTTAAGAGCCAGTTCTGTGATCCCATGTATTAGCAAGAAATTCCACTGCATGTGACACAGCACCTTACTCAAACTGACTGAATGCAATAAACAACAACTACATAAATGAGAGGAAACTTGACTCACATAACTGAAATACTCAGGAGTAAATCAAATACATCGGTGTTTGGGAGCTCAAATAGTCTTTCTCTGTCTCTTAGTTCTGCTCTTCCTCATTTGCTTTATCCCCTCAGTCTCATGAGCTCGTAACAGGACTGGCTGCATCACTAGACTTGCCAAGTTCAGGACCAGCATGCAGAGGGAGAGAGTTTCTTTCTGGTAGCTCTTACACAGCTTCATGGATTTACTCTGATCAAAGCCATTTGTATCACGTGTCCATTCCTGATGCAGTCACTGTGGGAGAAGATACACAGTGGCCAGGCTTAGACCAAGAACCTGCCCTTAAATGAATCATTCTATCTAAGCAGCACATTTCTTTACACCCTCACCTACCCAGTCTGTAAGTTTCTTCAGTACCAGAGCTCTGTCTCATGGTCTTGTGCATTCCTGGTGAGTATGATGGTGCTGGGCACATAGTCGATTCTCAATAAATGTTGAATGGCTGGAGGGTTAAATAAGTAGATTCATGGACTCGTGAAAGCCAAGTGCCTGATTGAAAGGTATTTACAGTGAAGTGAAGTAGTGAACTTAATATTGATTTGTTTATTCAAATAATATTTATAAACCACCTCTAATGTGCCAGGCAACATACCAACTATTAGGCATATAGCAGATAAGAGATAAAAGAAAGATCATCTCTGTTCTCATGGAGTTTACAGCCTGTTGGAGAAAGCCAACATGCAATTATAAATGAAGAACGTTGTGATAGAGACTGAAAGGACCTTCAGAAATTTGGAAGCAAGTTGACCTAACCTAGTTCAGAGATCAAGGGAAACTTCTGGTCATGTTTAACTTTACGCTGAGCCCTGTGGGGTTGAGTAAGTTAAGGTAAGTGAACATTAAGAACCAGCATGGCGCATTCAAAGAACTGAAAGAAATTCCAGTGGGTGGTCAGAATGAGGGTGGTTTAGTCTAGGGAGGGGCTTGAAAATCATTTCTGGGGTGGTGAAACTAATCCGAAGAGAAATGGAAAGTCTGAATACATGATCATGTCTGAGTTATATGGTAATGTCTGTATCAAAGGTAGATATGTACCAGGTTGTATGCTTCCTGGAAAGTCATTGAGAAGAGCTCACAAAAGAAATTATGTGTTTCTTGTACTTTGAAGAGTGAATAGAAGTTTTCCATCACAAAATATACAATGATAAGACATCAGTGCAGTAGCACGTTGATGCAAAGGGGCCTTATAATGTTCTGGGTTTGCTGGACTTCTGGTGTGTGTTGGCAGGATACTCTGCCCAGTGGGGTGTTGAGAGTGCTGGAGGTGAACCTGGAAAGGTAGTTAGCTGCCAGTTTGTGAACATCTTTGCATGCCATTATGAGGAATCTGAATTTTATCTTGTAGTCAGTGGGGAATCTTAGATAATGATGGCCGTTGTCTTCAGATTCTCTCAATTATATCCTATTGTCAATTCTGGAACTTCCAAAAATGAGCAATAAATATGGATCTAAACTATATTTTAATTGTAAAGACCAACAAAATAATTTACATAAACTTTTTTCAGATTAAGATATTGCAGTACTCCTTGAAATTTTTAATAACATAGATCACGAAATTGTTGACCTTCAAGAGACCACATCTGACGTCACCCAGTAGTCCTAAAATAATTCCTTGCTTCATAGATTTATTGCACAATACATTTTCTTTTGCTCACACCTTAGAAGATCACTGTTGTTTTGTAGGCAGCTGCCCTTTCTCTTGACAAGGGAAGTAGCATTTTATCACCTACCAAAGATCATTGTTGTAAAAATAAGTATTATCACTCTGTCAATGGCCTATTTTAACTACCTTCCTTGAGTAGTGATCAGAAATGGGCTGCATAAAAAAAGGACTGAAAGTATTTCAAACAAATCTGTTTACAGTACAGAGGAAGCAAGAAAAGTTACAGTCTTGACTCTACTGGTTCATCATTATACAGTTGCATAATCTGCTCTTGAAAAATTCTATGATAGTAAGGAGTAAATTGCAAATATCACTTGCTAAATCATCCAGGAACATGGAAACTATATTGGTATAATTTTAATGTTTTAAAATATGTAGATTTTTTAGGTACCTTTACAAATCCTATTTCTTAGAGACAGCTGTGTTAAAAATAGCTCACTCAGGAATAAAAGTTTGCCTTTAGGTATCATCTTTCTGCCTAAAGTCCTAGGTGCCTGCTACTGCTTGTTTCTTCAGATCACCATTTAGGCATTACACTTTGTCCCTCCTCAAACAACCTCATTTATACCAGTCATAAAATATTATCTGTCGGCATCATTTCCTTAGATTCCTGATTCCTGGATAGGGAATTAGTTTAAAAAATGAAAAAAACGCTAATGCAGGATGCAGCAATTTGAAGCAGAAATTTTTCATGATGATATTTTGGTTTTAGAAAGACAGTTCTGATGAAAGTGGGTTGAACAGTAGGACTAGTGGATTGCTGTTGGAATAGTACAGGTAAGAGATGAGGAAGGCCTTAGCCAGGAGACAGTAAGAATGTTATAGATTACAGACACACACCCAGAAAGCATATGGAATTTATAGAGTTGATTTGTATGGGAAATGAGGAAGAAGAAATAAACAAGAATGGCAGGGATGGTAAGAATATGGATGATGGGAGGACATTGACTCAAAAACATATAAAAAGAGAAATGGTGCATTTGGAGTAAGGAAAAAATAATAGAGTTATAGGCATATGAGTATTAAGGTATCTTTGGGCATATCTAAGTGAGGATATACAATAGGCAATGAAAATATGTGTCTGTAACTCTAGGGAGATGTGAACTGTGGAAGTAGATATGATAATCATCAATAAATGGAGAGAGAACTGTCGAGCCCATGAGAGTGGATATTATGCAGGAAGAGTTCATGCAACGTGAAGCAAGGAGGCTAAGAACAGATGCAAGAGTTCTTTACCTTAAACAAAGACTAGAAACCAACAAAAGAGGGATCTGCAAAGTAGGAACAGATCACAAGCACATTGTCAGAAAAGTCAAGGTAAGAAAATTGTATAGAAGAAATGGGTCACTGAGGTCAAATCTTGCAAAAGTAACAAGATGACAGAAATCTGTTCACTGGAATTGTTGATTAGGAGTTCATCTTTAGATTCCTCTGAGCCAAATCTTAAGATAAGGACTTGAGTTACAGGTAGATAATTGGGAGGTGATCCCAGAAAGCCAGGGAGAAGGTACAGACAGTATTGTAACAGGAAAAGAGGAGTCAATAAAGTAGGTTATTGCTCTGGCCCACTGGGACACAGTGCTGCAGGGCCCTCTGAGGAAGCAAGCAACAAGCACCTCAAAATTGTCTCAACAAAGGACTGGCAGGGGAGGGCTACCACTGCCAGTGCTTTGAAGGTTGCCCTGGGGGATTTTAGCTCTCCAGAATTTCTGGGTGGGGACTGAGCAGCAGACACAATTTCAGAAAAAGCCGTGAGTCAGGAAGCAGAGAGACGAGAGACTTGGTGTCCACCTGAGGCAAAATGTCATTAGAGTGATGGGATGCTGTACATCCAACTGAAACTTAAGTTAAACGTGGGCCAAGGGCAGGTGGCATGGATGGTCAAAAAGTGTCTACTGTGGAGTTCATGAGTAAACTCAGAAAACAGGTTTAGGGACAGGGAGTAAAAATAACTTCATTGCTGAGAGTAAGGAAGTTAAAATGTTGGGTGGGTGGTGGTATAGTTGACTAAATTGAGACTGGACAGAAAGGACTGGGGATATGCAAAGAATACATTTCATAACTCATTAACACTGGAAGAAGGAAGTAGAGATGTCAATATGACCTCATTCATACCCACAGCTTATATCTATTTCCAGAATATAAGCAGTGGAGGTAAAAAAATGAACTAGCAGAAATTTGAGGATGAGGCTTGGTTGAAAGGAGTTTTTATGAACAATCTTGTAGACATTCATTCATTTATTTAGAATGTTTTTGAATGTTTATTATTGCTCAATTCTAGGCTAACATTAAAAATGTTATGGCAAAAACTACAGGCAAGAAGATCCTTACTTTGTGGAGCTTGGTAGCTAGTCCAAGAGACAGACACGTTTTCAAAATTTCAGTCATAAATTTATATGTAACTCTGTAACTTTTATTCATTTTAAGAATTTATAAATTATGCTCACTACTATAAAGGAAAATTGCAGTGTGCTATGAGAGTGTAGCCAGAGGATGTCACCTAAGGAGAAGAGAGGGAAAGATCAAATAGTAATAGGTGGAGAGTTGTCCATCCTAGTGCAGTGCCTGCTCTTCCTTTCCTAATTTGGAACTGTTCCTTTTTGGTCCCTTATACTTCATGGTATTGACATTCATTTTAATTTGCTTAAATGTATCTTCAAGTAAAAATAAAATGAGTGAACTGTAGATAAATAATTTTATGTTGCCCACAACTTGATTGAAAGTCAGACTATATAGAAGTTTCCAAATCAAAACCCTTTTCTCTCAGAGCTCTTTAATCACATAGAATTCAGTTTTGCTAATGAGAATTTCAATGCTAATCTGATTCTCTCTCCATTACATGTAATCTTCACCTCTTCCCCCTTTTCCTTCTGTAAATTTTTAGTAGCTTCTCTTTATTTACAGTATACTAAAATTTTCACAGTAATGGGGTTAAGCTGTTTTATGTTTGCCTATCTCAGCAATCTATGTGTTTTGATGCTTTGAATTTGTAGTTCTCTTTTTTGTTGTTGTTCGACAGTGGGAATTTTTCTTCCTTTTTTTTTTTTTTTTGGTATTAGTTTCTCTTTTCCATTTCTCCTTTCTTTATCTGTGAAATCCCTTTGGGATGGATGTTAGGTCTCCTTTATTGATTCTGTCTCTTCAGATTTCTCTATTTTATGATATTTAGGACTATTCTTATGATTTTTCTTATGGGTTTTTAAAAAAATCAGTTGAATATTTGATACATTCAAGACTACATGTGGTATAGAGGTAAAGTTTGAAACATAATTGTAACTTACAACGAGACTTAAAAATAAAGCAATTACCAATAGTGGGGAAGTTTTCTGTGGTCCTTAGCTCATATCTATTCTCCTTGTAGAGGTGATGATTTCTACATTTTCTGTTCAATAAACCTCTTGCTTTTCCCTGTAGTTTTACTAAGTACATACCCCTAAACAAAATACTGTTTGTCATGTTTTTAGATTTTTAAAAAATAATGTATTTCAAAATATGCTAAAGTACACGTTTTCAATAATAGCATATTGTTAAGATCTGTTCATCTTGCTACATGTGACTATAGTTTGTTTTCATTCAGTTGAGGAATTCCATTGTAAATATGTGAAGTTGTCAGGCACAGACAGCCAACAGGAGTAGACACTGAAATCCAGCCCAAGCTACTGCTCCTGAAGTCCAAGCAACAGTTCATTAAGTCCGAGGAGGAATGCCTTTTTGTAACTGTCTATCCAAAAGGGAGATTCTTGGATTTTATGCGAAGGTATCATAAGAGGTGGGAGATGAATAGGGACTGATTCCACAACTGACATACCTATTCTCCTGTCGATGATTTTTTTAATTATTGGGTTTTTGCCAGGTTTTTTTTTTT
>NW_020174583.1:0-1115 GCF_003031525.2 Neophocaena asiaeorientalis asiaeorientalis | reverse complement strand
ATCAGAGAAGAAAAAGAAACAAAAGGAATCCAAACTGGAAAGGAAGAGGTAAACCTCTCACTGTTTGCAGATGACATGACACTGTACATAGAGAATCCTAAAGATGCTATCAGAAAACTACTAGAGCTAATCAATGAATTTGGTAAAGTAGCAGGATACTATTAATGCACAGAAATCTCTTGCATTCCTATACACTAACAATGAAAAAACGGAAGGAGGAATTAAGGAAACACTCTCATTTACCATTGTAAAAAAAGAATAAAATACCTAGGAATAAACCTACCTAAGGAGACAAAAGACCTGTATGCAGAAAACTATAAGACACTGATGAAAGAAATTAAAGACACTACAAACACATGGAGACATATACCATGTTCTTGGACTGGAAGCATCAACGTTGTGAAAATGACTATACTATCCAAAGCAATCTACAGATTCAGTACAATCCCTACCAAACTACCAATGACATTTTTCACAGAACTAGAACAAAAAATTTCACAATTTGTATGGAAATAAAAAAGATCCCAAAAAGCCAAAGCAATCTTAAGAAAGAAAAACAGAGATGGAGGAATCAGGCTCCCCAACTTCTGACTATACTACAAAGCTACAGTAATCAAGACAGTATGGTACAGAAATACAGATCAATGGAACAGGATGGAAAGCCCAGAGATAAACCCATGTAGATATGGTTACCTTATCTTTGATAAAGGAGGCAAGAATATACAATGGAGAAAAGACAGCCTCTCCATTAAATGGTGCTGGGAAAACTGGACAGCTACATGTAAAAGAATGAAATTGGAACACTTCCTAACACCATACACAAAAATACACTCAAAATGGGTTAAAGGCCTAAATGTAAGCTAGAGATTATAAAACCTTAGGTTAGGGGAAAACATAGGCAGAACACTCTATGACATAAATCACAGCAAGATCCTTATTGACCCACCTCCTAGAGAAATGGAAATAAAAATAAAATTAAGAAATGGGACCTAATAAAACTTAAAACCTTTTGCACAGCAAAGGAAACCATATACAAGATTAAAAAACAACCCTTAGAATGGGAGAAAACATTTTCAAATGAATCAACTGACAAAGGATTAATCTCCAAAATATAC
>NW_020174582.1:576-1202 GCF_003031525.2 Neophocaena asiaeorientalis asiaeorientalis | reverse complement strand
GTAGAATACCTGAATAGACAACGAATCATCCCAAAATTGAGACTGGACTTTGGGAGCAACTGTAGACTTGGGCCTTGCTTTCTACGTCTAATTAGTCTCTGGTTTTATGTTTAAATTAGTTTAGTATTTACAACTTATTATCATTGGTAGATTTGTTTATCGATTTGGTTGCTCTCTTCCTTTATTTATATATCTATGCATTTTTTCCTTTTTGTGAGTGTGTATGTGTATGCTTCTCTGTGTGATTTTGTCTATATAGCTTTGCTTTTGCCATTTGCCCTAGGGTTCTGACTGTCCCTTTTTCTTTTTTGATAGGTTTTAGTGCTTTTTATCATTGGTGGGTTTGTTTTTTGGTTTGGTGCTCTCTTTATTTTTTTCTTTTTTATATTTAATTTTTAATATTTTTTCTATTTTAATAATTTTATTTTTTTTAATTTATTTGTTTATTTTTCTTTCTTCCTTTCTTTCTTTCTTTTTCTCCCATTTCTTCTGAGCCATGTTGCTGACAGGGTCTTGTGCTCTGCCCTGGTGTCAAGCTTGAGCCTCTGAGGTGGGAGAGCCGAGTTCAGTACATTGGTCCACCAGAGACCTCCTGGCTCTGCATAATACCAAAAGGCAAAAGCTCT
>NW_020174582.1:0-193 GCF_003031525.2 Neophocaena asiaeorientalis asiaeorientalis | reverse complement strand
AAAACCCACCAGACCTAACAAATGAAGAGTAAATAGGCAGTCTACCTGAAAAAGAATTTAGAGTGATGATAGTAAAGATGATCCAAAATCTTGGAAACAGAATGGAAAAAATGCAACAAATGTTTAATGAAGACCTAGAAGAACTGAAGAGCAAACAACCAATGATGAACAACACAATAAATGAAATGAAAAA
>NW_020174581.1:231-447 GCF_003031525.2 Neophocaena asiaeorientalis asiaeorientalis | reverse complement strand
TGTGATACACCATATTCACAAATTGAAGGAGAAAAACCATACCACCTCAATAGACACAGAGAAAGCTTTCGACAAAATTCAACACCCACTTATGATAAAAACCCTACAGAAAATAGGCAGAGAAGGAACTTTCCTCAACATAATAAAGGCCATATATGACAAACCCACAGCCAACATCGTCTTCAATGGTGAAAAACTGAAAGCATTTCCACTAAG
>NW_020174581.1:0-208 GCF_003031525.2 Neophocaena asiaeorientalis asiaeorientalis | reverse complement strand
CCACTCTCACCATTCTTATTCAACATAGTTTTGGAAGTTTTAGCCACAGCAATCAAAGAAGAAAAGGAAATAAAAGGAATCCAAATAGGAAAAGAAAAAGTAAAGCTGTCACTGTTTGCCGATGACATGATGCTATACGTAGAGAATTCTAAAGATGCTACAAGAAACCTAGAGCTAATCAATGAATTTGGTAAAGTTGCAGGATACA
>NW_020174580.1:0-3011 GCF_003031525.2 Neophocaena asiaeorientalis asiaeorientalis | reverse complement strand
TGGTCACACGAGTCGTCATGGGGGCCCGTTGCCCCCGGTTGACTCTCTGGATGTTGGAGTTGGAGGGCCTCCTCACTCGAGGTCAGTGTGCCCACAGAGCGACCCATGAAACTTCAGGGCATGGTGGGTGGTTAGGATCACCACGTGGGGTCCTTTTCCCTTAGGAGGGAGCTGGCTTTGCGGGCTGCTGATTTCCAGGTTTTTAGATACCCCCAGTATCCTGGCTGGATGGGGTGGCGGGCCAAGCCCTTGGTGACTGTAGCTTCTCCTACCTGGAGGGCATTCTTGTGTTGTTCCATTTAAAGTGGTCCCAGTTCTTGCACTAATACTCCAAGGGCGATTCACCTTTGACCGGGAATGTAAAGATCAAAGGGTTTAGTTAAATTAGGGAGTTCCAGGGCAAGGGTCTGAATTGACTGCTCTTTCCATTCCTTAAAGGCCACTTCTGGATTCTATTCAAAAGGATCATCCTCCTTTCCTTTCAATGTTTCATATAGGAGCCCTGCTATTAGACTGTAGTTAGGGATGCAGATGCAGCAAACCCCGGCCTCTCCAGGAACCCCTAAGCTGTCTTCTAGTTTTAGAAGGGGTAAGGCTGTGAATGGCTTTTTCCCTTTCGTAGGATGGGCTTCTCCGACCTTCTGTGAGAATGAAGCCCAGGCAGGTCACCTTAGTCTGTGATATTTGAGCCTTTTTCTTGGACACCTTCTATCCTTTATTGGCTAGGTAGTTCAGAGGCCTCCTTAGTAGGGCTGGCGATCAGAATGTCGTCTGAATATTGAAGGAGAGTTCCCTTTTCCAGAGGTAGAACTTTTAGTGCTTTAGCTAACGTTTCCCCAAAGATGGTGTGGGAAATTTTAAACACTTGGGGCAGGACCGCCCAGCAGTATTGTTTTTGTTGTATGTTGAGACCTGCCACTCACAAGCCAAAGTTTATTGTGACTCTGGGACTAATGGAATACAGAAGAAGGCATCATTGAAGTCTAATACAGAATACCATGTCCTGGTGGGTGGTAGAATGACCAGCAGGGTGTAGGAATTAGGAACTACTGGATGTATATCCACGCTGGCTTCACTGACTGTGCTGACGTCCTTTACCAGATCCCCAGCAGCCCACTGGGCTGTCGTGGTCAGGCCCCTCCCAGGATACAGAGTTCCCCTGGGAAGGCACCCTGGCAAGGCTGGGCACACAGGAACCGTGCACATAGCCCTCATTGCAGAGTACCCCCAGCTCACCTGTCGCTCAGAGCTGACACAGAGCACCTCAGAGCAGGACTTGAACTAACAAACAACAGCTCCGACAGGTCTGTGACACTGGGCATCGCTCTGTGTGGCTTCCCTCCGCCTGGCCTTCCAGAGACTTCCACTGCAGCCGGGGCAGCAGGCCTCTGTCTACACCAACCACCCCTCCTCTCCCTGACTACTGGGCTCCTCTCATTAGGAGAGGGTCTTCTTGAAGTTGTCTCCCACTCATGGGCCAGATAAAATGATTAGAAAACAAGCCAGAGCTGCAGCCCCTTGTCTATCCTGACTCTCAGGAGCCCACACCTTTTCCTTAGACCTGGTCGGTTCATCAAGGTCCATTTTCTGCAGCTGTGAGCCCCTGAGGGGAGAGGATTGGCTGACCTGGGCAGCCTGATACTGCCGGCCAGCCCTCTCCAGGTGTGCCTGGTTTGAGGTCAATATAAACACTGCTCCAGACTGCAAGAGCCCCTGCAGCTGTGTCTGACGCCATATTCTCTGCCCCGTCAGCAGTGTCAGGGCTGGGCTGGTGGGAGGGAGTGATGGGCCACGGTTTTGTGGGTGGCCTGGTGTGAGTGGGGCTCTTCTGGGCTTTCTGCAGGAGTTGCCAAGCTGCCAAATGCTAAAGAAGAGGATGTGTCACCCATACCTGCTGCTGGAATTTCTCCCCGGGCAGAGGTGAGGAAGGAAAGAAGCAGTGGGAGCTGGGACAGGAGGGTATCTCAGGCAGGGAAATGGAAAGCTTCCAGAAGAGCACCCAGGGCCAGGATCATCCTGGCTGGCCTGCAGGCACCAAGTCGGCCTGCGTGCTGTCACTGGTGTGGCTCACCAGCCCCTCCTCTAGGCTGTCAAGTCCTTGTACCTATTCAGGTGTTTTACCTGGGAAGGGTGGGAACAGTTCAGCAGCAGCTGACTTGGGGCTCAGCTCACGTTTACTCGGAGATGCCTCGGCACAGCCCCCCAGCTTTGAAATGAGGATGCTCCTTGCGGGGGGGCTGCTGGCTGCATGGGAGTCGTTTCCCCACCTCTGAGCAGCTTCAGAATTGTTTACCACTGGAGCAAGTGCCCGGATAGGGGTTTCCTCTGTATAACTGGAGGTTTCTGGTTTTTTTCTTTTTTGGTTCAAGGTAGATTTTATTACTCTTTTTTGTATTTATAGATATAAGCATGGAAATAATACATTCATATAAATACATGTATGTGAAAGGAAGAACTTTTAGTTCTGTTTTATTTTTTTAATCTTTTCATTTTATTTTATTTATATTTTTATACAGCATGTTCTTAGTGGCTATTTTATACATATAAATGTATACATGTAAATCCCAATCCCCCAACTCATACCACCACCACCCCCCACGGCTTTCCCCCCTTGGTGTCCATACATTTGTTCTCTACATCTGTGTCTCTATTTCTGCCCTGCAAACCGGTTCATCTGTTCCATTTTTCTTGGTTCCACATATATGCATTAATATACAATATTTCTTTTTCTCTTTCTGTCTTACTTCACTCTGTATGACAGTCTCTAGATCCATCGACGTCTGTACAAATGACCCAATTTCATTCCTTTTTATGGCTGAGTAACATTCCATTTTATATATGTACCACATCTTTTTCCCTCCGTCTGTCTGTGGGCATTTATGTTCCTTCCATTACCTGGCTATTGTAAATAGTGCTGCAATGAACATTGTGGTGAATGTGTCTTTTTGATTTATGTTTTTCTCTGGACATATGCCCAGTAGTGGGATTGCTGGATCATATGGTAATACTAT
>NW_020174579.1:881-1050 GCF_003031525.2 Neophocaena asiaeorientalis asiaeorientalis | reverse complement strand
ACGGGCGGGAGACGCTAAGGCTGCTGCTGCCGCCACCTAGGTGCCTGTGTGCAAGCACAAGTCACTATCCACACCCACTTCCAGGAGTCTGGGCAGCCCGCCACTGCCAGGTTCCCGGGATCCAGGGACAACTTCCCCGGGAGAACGCACGGCGGGCCTCAGGCTGGTG
>NW_020174579.1:0-182 GCF_003031525.2 Neophocaena asiaeorientalis asiaeorientalis | reverse complement strand
CTTTGAGAGCAAGATTTATGATTTTTTCCCCTTTTCCTCTTCTTGTGAGTGTGTATGTGTATGCTTCTGTGTGAGATTTTGTCTGTATAGCTTTGCTTCCACCTTTAGTCCTAAGGTTCTAACCGTCCTTTTTTACTAAACAATTATTTTTTAACTTAATAACTTTATTATACTTTATTTTA
>NW_020174578.1:3163183-3238959 GCF_003031525.2 Neophocaena asiaeorientalis asiaeorientalis | reverse complement strand
GCAATTATACTCCAATAAAGATGTAAAAAAAAAAGAATTACCTATTCAAAAAGGAAAAGGGGAAGGGGAGCACTGTCTCAAATTTTAAGGCTGAAAGGACTAAACAGATATTTTCAAAAGAACCAGGTTAATGCCTCTTCTCCAAATTACAAAATTAAATGTCCCTGATTAGGCTGTCAAAGCAGCAATAACTTTTCTCTAAAATAATTTAAAAACAAGCATCCTACCTTAACAGCGATCTATAGTCAATGTAATCATCTGAATATTTGCAAAGGAAAATTTAGACCAAAACAAAATGTATCAGTCTAAACTTTAACATACCAGTTTTTAAAGTGAATATAAATCATCTTTTATCAACGGATTCATGATGGTCCACCACACTACCCTACTTTTGTGTATGTTTAAAATTTTCCATATAAAATGTTCTCTTAAAACCTTAAGAACTCCTTAAAGGAGTGGCCATCAAAATTCAGGTGGCCATCAAAATTACTACATGTTTAATTATCTGAGGTAGTAGATTAATTTGGTAGTTTAAATTCTTTACAATGCAGACTTTATTAGATGATTTAAGTAAACTTCATGATACACTGAGATCTCCTCGTATAAAACTGGCACAGATTATACATGCTAATATATGGGTTTTTAAAATAAACCTAAATTTATAGCTTCCTGATTTTATCATAATTTATCTTGATGTCAAGTCCTTTTTTAGGAGTGTTAAACCAGTCATAATATAGTTTATTATTATAGACTGTTAAACCAATTCACAATAAAAGGAAAAATTTAATATGATCTGCTTATAACATGGTCTTTTTAAAGTTAAAAGAGGCTGACTATATATACTACCAAAACTTCCTAAGATGAAAGCGATTTTAGAATTAAGTATGCCTCCTGATCAAGTTGTATTTAACTGACAAAGAACAAGTGATAAAGGTGGTAGGTCTTTTACTCCTAAATTGCCGGTCCCAATTAAATCCAAAACTAAATTTAATCAATTACCTCTTTAGACCTCCAAGGGGGAAAACTTACCTAGCAACAGATTAAGTCCTTTCACTGTGGCAAAAGTTAATAGAATTTATGAGGAGTCAAGAATGTCCTAGACTTCACAGCTATTTTATTAAAATTAAACACAGTATTTTAAATATCAACATGAGTTAATACTGCTCCATATAATACTCTGCCTCACAAAGTTACTATGAGGATCAAATGAGTATGGGGGAACGTTTTTACAAACTGTAAACCACTATGCAATAGGTATTCTTCTTGTCTACAAAAGGATGGAATGTGTAACTCTCTTTCATCACTTGCAGATCTTAGAGGTTTCTGCTTTACTTTTTGCTAAAAATAAAGGGAGAGGGAGGGTATTCCCTGGGGTTCTAGCATTTACTCTAATGATGTCCCTTTACTCAATCTATTCCATTAAAACTACTTACTTGTGCTAGTAAGAGAGTTAGAGTTTCCTACATGTTTTCGTGCTCTTTACATGTTTTTCCTCAAACTGGCTAAAACAAGAACAGCTTGTTTAGCTTCTCCTTATCTCTTCCATTCCATAAACATTTCTTGCTTTAATTATCACACAACCAAGGCATGATTTTGAAGGATCCAACATCGCCCTATCTGTTCCCACTGTCCTTCCTTTCATTATGTTAGATACAATCACACCTACTAATTGTTAGACACTGAGGAAACCAAAAAAGATAAGCTGCTTTGAGAGCTTTCTCCCAAAAGATGTTAAAATTAATTTAGTAGTTTTAGATATTTTTTCAGACACCTGGTATTTACAGCCTTTGAACCAAACCTGCATTTCCCATTGAGAGATCCACTTACAGGTCTGCAACTTGGAAATACCCCGTTACTTGTAGACAAAGAGTCCTGTATAAAGATGTTCATATTTTAGCACTGTTAGTAATAACAAAAAACCTGAACATAACCTAGATGTCTGTCAGGATAAACTATGTTAAATTGAAAAGAATCAGACCTATATGTATCAACACATACATATGTATACCTTGAAATTATAATAATTTTGAATAAAAAGGACAAGATGTTGAACATTACATACAGTATCATACTATTTTATATATTAAAAAAATGCTTATAGGTACATATCCATGTAGTAAAATATAAAAATTTCGATTGAATGTACCCCACATTTATCATAGTGGCTACTTCTTGGGGGACAAGGTGGGATGAAGGATGTTTGGGAAGGGAATGGGACAGGTAAGAGGAACCTAAATATATATATGTATGTACGTATGTATGGTTATATATGTGTGTGTGTGTGTGTGTGTGTGTGTGTAATATGAAGCAAATATAACAAACATTAATACTTGTTCATTGTAGGTGACTAAACACAGGTGTTTAATATATTGTCCTTTATACTTTTCCATATAAATAAATTTCCTAAATAAAAGTTAAAAACCTTATGAATGTTCTTTTCTAAACCTTTGCTACTTCCTCAAATCAGCATGAATATGTTCATCAGTTTTTTTTCCTAGTGGGAACTGTTTCTTTTTAACTTTCTATTTTTCTTTTGTTCTATGTTCTTTGAATTTTTCCAACTCCACTATGAAAAATTTCAAACACAGAAAATTAGGAGTGGTACAATTAACATCCGAGTTCTCTCAGATCCTAAAACTATTTTTTCATATTTGTTTTCTCTCTTTAACATTTTGTTTCCATCATACCATGTGAAAGTCAGTTCTAAATTGACTGAGATAGAATTCAGAATAGTGGTTACTCTTGAGGTGGTCACTGAATTGAGGGAGCACAAGAGAACACTCACATTAGAAATGTTCTATATCTTGGTCTGCATGGCACTTACACATGTAGAAAGTCACTGAGCTGTACACTTGAGATTTGTACACTTTATTATATGTAAGTTTTATTTCAAAAGAGGGGCGGGAGGGGGGTTGCAGGCATCATGACAATTTACTCCTAAATATTTAAGCATGCATTTCCTAAGAATAAAGACATTCTCCTACATAAAAATATCGCTATTGTCACACTTAAGAAAACTAATAATTCCATAAGAACACATCATATTCAATCAACACTCAACATTTCCTATCTCAAGAAGGACTTCTACAGCTCTTCCCCACCCTGGTCCCAAATCAGGATCACACAGCGCATTTGTTTGTTTTGTCTCTTTAGTCTTACTCAGTGTAGAATAATCCCCAACCCTTTATCCTCCATGACACTGAGTCCAGGCTGTTTGTCTTATAGAATGTCCACCTTCTGAATTTGTCTAATTGCTTCCTCATGGTGCTTAACTTTTCCCTTTATCCCATGTTTCTTGTAAAATGGAAAGTCCAGAAGCTTAACATTCAACACAATCATTTTTAGTAATAATACTTCAGAGATGATGACTCATCCACTGAGTTTTAAATTTTAAGGCTACCTAGAAATTCTATTTGGTTCCTTCTTAGGAATCTAATCCTGCTATTTTTAAGTCTTCTAATGCACTGATGGTAGACTGTTTCCTTGCATATTATAACTTGTGATTTTGACCTTGTCATTGAGGCATTCTGTATGTGAATTCCATGAGACCTATATGGGCTAAGGGAGGGTATGCATTTGTTTCTGCCCAGTTCCTGAATGCTATTACCACTTCAGAAGCAGTTGTTAATTTCTTGGGTTAAGAATTCCTGAATAATATAGGTAATATAATTATGAACCCCACACGCTATGATAAGAACAGGTCTATAGTTAAGAATTCACAAGGGAAACTTTAACCTTTATTTGGAGCCCTGGCACTAGTACTCAGACTTGAGTGTGGTTCAAGTTTGACAGGTATAAATGTCAAATCTGACACTAAAAACAATGCAATTTGTTCCAGTTAAGGAACACAGACTTAGGCACCAAATAATTATGTCTTTTCCATTCTTGTTTGAAATGGATGCTTACATTTGCATGACCACTGGGTATCACATTTCATTTTCAACAACTAGTCTTTCTGAAAAATACAAAGAAAAAGCAATGATGATATTAAAGTTGACTCACCACCGTCCTCTGTTTATTGGGCAGGAAGACTCTAACGATAGGTTTTTGTGGTGACTTGGGGTTGCTCCGTGACACATCTGTGGGATTTTGAAAAACTGAAAGAGATGAAGGCAGCACTGAAAGGCTAGAAGAGGAAGAAGATGTAACGGTGTCTGTTGATGCAGAGCTAGAAACAGAAAAATCAGTTCCATTCCCCAGGGATTCCAATAACTGTTGTTCTCTTTGTTGGAGGGCATCTAGCTTGCTGGTGTATTCTTCATAGGCCTATAAAATAAAGTAGACTTACATTGAATCTGGACTTTTTCCTGACAGTAACAAAAGGAAATATGAAATTTAAGTCTTTGATTATAATCTCTTTATAATCTAGCTAACACGATTTTGTATTACAAGTTACAAAATAAGTGCTGGAAGTATTGTAAATTAGTACTTTTACCTTTAAATTGATAAATCTTTTGTTATAAGACACTACATCTAGAAACTGACATACACACACATATATATATGTCTATAATAGCCATGAATATTAATTTTGAAAAACCAGTATTTGCAATTTTCTGGCCAAATCACAATTTATATTCCAAACTACATATCTAACATAAGATAAAATACTAATACATCACAGATAAATACCCTATTTTTTTTCCAGAAAAGTTGTAGGCATATAAGGTTTCATACTTCTCTCTGCCTCTCTCTCTCTAAAGAACTGAGAGAGAGGTTGAGAAGGAGATGAGGTGTTAGAGAGATCTGTCAAAAAACAAGACTAAGGTACACAGTGTCAGATCTCACCATTACCACCAAAATCACCTCAACAGGGATTAGAGGATGTATAACTGCCACTTTTTTTTCTGAAACAGCTATTAGTTAAAATACCTTCTTTTACTCACTATGGATATCTTATGACCTCCCCTTTCCCATCAAATACTGCTTAGAGAATAGAATTTTGTTTGAAAAGGTAGTTTACACCCTGCAGTCAAGAAATTTTGAGGCCATTATCCATCAGGGTATCTTTCTAGAAGTTTCATTTTACTAAAGCTATAAGGTCAAATGATCACTTAAGATATCATATTCTAAAAGTAGGAAGAATCTTAGAAAGAGAATGCTACTGAAAATAAAGAGATGGAATGAATTGGAATGTATGTGTCCATGGTCCTTTGAGGCAGTAGTAATCACCTTCCCCCACACTATAATCCACCATGTCTCCCTACCACCCCAAATAGATGCAACACTATAAAGATTTATGAAAGGTTACAAAGATTGAAAAGAATCAAAGATTTAAAAAAATGGCATTTCCCATCACTTATTAGGCTACAAAGAAGCAGATGGATGCATTTTTATTTGTGCAAGTATTGTACATGAGAAATAAACAAAGAATGTTCTTGATACAAGATAAGAGTAAGGAAAGAGAGGGGGTCTTAAAAGGTTAGCACTTAGATAGATGGAGTTAAGTGGGGAGAAGAGAGTACTGTGTAGCACAGGAGAAATTTTGTAACAGAGTAAGGAGGTAAGAAATTTTAAGACATAGAGGAAAACTATGGACTAGTATAGCTCAACGTCATACAATACCTGGGACATATCAAGGGATCAATAGATGTTTGTGAAATTTAAGTGAAGAACAGGAACACAAATAATAAGACTGGAAAAGTGGGTAAGGGACCAGCTTGTAGAGAATGTATATACTATGTTATGAAGCCTGAACGTCATTCTATAAGCAAGGGAGAATTATCTAAGGTAGAGGAGAATAAAGGAGAAATTTCATTTCAATATAGGCCACCACACCTGATATGCTTGATCCTACCATATAATTTTTGGGGGTTGAGGAGGGAAAATACTAAAATGAGCTACTGAAGTAAAGGGCCTAAACTACACCAAAATGCCCTCTCCTTTAGAATCTAATAGTTGTCCAACGCTGACCCTGAAATGTTTCACAGCATCTCAGGCATTATAATCAAATCAGTCCAAAATTTTCTGAGCTGTATATCTATTTAGCTTTCAGTTCAATGGGCTAATTACTTAAGGGCATCTTTTTCAGTATGATCCACTTATCGAGATTTCGCTTATTCAATAAATATATATTGAGCACACATGTACCTAGTAGTGTTTGGGGCTCAAACCACAAAAATGAAGACTAACACAATTCCTACACTTTGAAGATTATGTACATGCAGCCTGGGAGAAAAAATTCCTCCTTGCATAGATCAAATATTCTTATTTACTGTCACCTGGGCAAGTACACTTACTACACAAAGTTAGGCTTAGGAAAAGTAATAAATGTAAACAAATTTTCTGAATGTTACTTCTTTATCAAAATATTAGCCTTAATTTTTAAAAATATATTGTTCCCTCCACTGTGGATTACAATCTATTATTTCACTGCATTTATCAATAACTCTTCCTTAAGTACAACACATTTACTTATTCCACCTCTCTCCATCCTCATAGCTGCAATCTACCAAGGTACTTGCCTACCTTGTTTTGAACCTGGTTTGACTCATTTCATCCCATTATCCTCGCTGCATTCCATGTGGATGCTGATTACTCTTACAACACTCCTGCCTTGAAGTTCTCTAAACCTTGTATCTATAAACGCATTCGTTTCTACTCTACCTTCAAGATCCAGAGATACAAACAGTTCTTAACCGAAGAGTTCCAAATGATGACAAGATCTCAACTGGGAACCTCCCATACCCCTATGTACACACACTTATCCCACTGTCTTAAATTTCATCCTCACTACCACACTAATCTGCTCATTGTCAACATTAATCCCTTAATGTTTTTCAGATTTCTTTGCTGTTTTACTTCCCATACTTTGTGGCTCACCATTTCAACAATGCCAATGGTAACATCTTAGATTGGTTAATTCTTATTCTTTTACCAACTTGCTTGTCAAATACCAACTTTGGGTAAATTCTATCATTCAATTACTCCATTCTTTCTCTCGGGTTACCACACATTACTGAAGAAAATAATAAAACAAGGCCAACTGGTTCCATTATCAATTCATGGAAATCAGTCTTTCACACTACTATATGAAAATTTGTACTTATTTATTTAATTTTTTGAAATATTTATTTATTTTTGGCTGCGTTGGGTCTTTGTTGCTATGCGCGGGCTTTCTCTAGTTGTGGTGAGCGGGGGCTACTCTTCATTGCTGCGTGCGGACTTCTCATTGCAGTGGCTTCTCTTGTTGTGGAGCACAGGCTCTAGGCACACGGGCTTCAGTAATTGTAGCACACGGGCTCAGTAGTTGTGGCTCCCAGGTTCTAGAGCGCAGGCTCAGTAGTTGTGGCGCACAGGCTTAGCTGCTGTGCAGCATGTGGGATCTTTCCAGACCAGGGCTTGAACCCATGTCCTCTGCACTGGCAAGCAGATTCTCAACCACTACGCCACCAGGGAAGCCCCTGTACTTATTTTTAATTCGTATTACATTTCTCACAATACTTACTCCCACCTTTCCTATGCTTCTCTGGATCCTAACTTCATCCCCCAACCTTTAATTCACTCAAGAAAATAGCATTACCTTCAAATTTACTCTGAAGATCAAAGCCATCAAATAAAAGCTTCCTCTTCTTTCTTTGTCCAATCAATTCTCCCCATCTTTCCCCAGCCTTCTTTTGCTCTCCATTTAGTATTAACACTGGGTGTTTAGAGCCTCTTCTGTGGAGGCCTTGGTTCATCATTATCTCCATTTTCTCTCGTATCTTCCAACTTTCTCTTTTTCTCTGTTTTCTTACCCTGCAAACTCGAGCAAGTCCTCCCACATAAACATACACCTCAAGCACCATTACCAGCATCAACAAAATTCCTCTGGTGCTTCAAGAAGCTGCAGAAACCAGATATTTCTTCAGGAGGCAGCTTTTCCAAAACCCCATTCCTTCTCATCAAAATCCTACTTATTGGGCTTCCCTGGTGGCACAGTGGTTGAGAGTCCGCCTGCCGACGCAGGGGACACGGGTTCATGCCCCGGTCCGGGAGGATCCCACATGCCGCGGAGCGGCTGGGCCCGTGAGCCATGGCCGCTGAGCCTGCGCGTCCGGAACCTGTGCTCCGCAACGAGAGAGGCCACAACAGTGAGAGGCCCGCGTACCGCAAAAAAAAAAAAAAAAAAAATCCTACTTATTTTTCAAAGTTTAATTCAAAGGTCTGCTTGGTAAAAATCCAAAATCGGTATTTTCTTTTCACCTCCTTTGGAGTATTACCACACTCTTCTTTATATGGCTTTTTACAAAATCATTTGTGAAAAAACTTTGTGAGCACTAAGTGAAATAATACTAGCAAAGGAAGTTATTACAGCAAAAACCCAATAAATACTTTTATTAGTAGTAATAAGTAGTACTAGTTCTTATCGTTATTACTGTATTACTTCGCTGAGTTCTCAACATGACTCTACTAAACTATAAGGTAGTTGAGGGCACAGCTCATGTTATTTATTTATTTATTTATTCATTCATTCATTTAATGGATTCTTTTTTCAAACTGAAGTATAGTTCATTTATTTTTGAACTTAAAAAAGAATGTAAGAACACAATATTATTAAGATGAAAATACTCCTCAAATTGATCTACAGATTCAATGCAATCCTTATCAAAATCCCAGCTGGCTTTTTTTTGGAGAAATGGACAAGCTGATCTTAAAATTCACACAGAAGTACAAACTACTTGGAATAACCAAAACAATCTTGAAAAAGAACAGAGTTTGGAGATTTACATTTCCTGATTTCAAAAGTTACTAAAAGCTACAGTAATCAAAACACATGATATTGATACACATATAAAAAAACACAATAGATTGAGAGTCCAGAAAAAAAGCCATACATTTATGGTTAACTGGTTTTTGACAATGTTACTGGTACAACTGAATATCTGCATACAGAAGAATGAAGTTGGACTACTACCTAACAATCATATTACAAAATTAACTCAAAGTGTATCATACACTTAAAAGTAAGAGCTAAAACTAAAAAACTCTTAGAGAAAACACAGAAGTAAATCATCATGACCCTGGATTAGGCAATGGTTTCTTAGATGACACACCAAAACACAGCAACCAAAGAAAAAGTAGATAAACTCGACTTCATCAAAATCAAAGCTTTTGTGCTTCAAAAGACACTATCAAAAGAGTGAAAAAAAGACATCCCACAGAATGGGAGAAAATATTTGCAAATCATATCGGATATGGATTTCCTACCAAGAATATATAAAGAACTATTACAACTCAGTAATAAAAAGACAACCCAGTTTTTTAAATGGGCAAAGGATTTGAATAGACACTTTTCCCAAGAAGATATACAATATATACAAGATATACAAGATACAAATCTTGTATAAGATTTGTATATATATACAAATATATATGCGTATATATATGTATATATATACATAATATATGTATATACATATACAAGATTTGTATATAATACAAATCTTGTATCTTGTATACAAGATATACAAATACTTATAAGCACATGAAAAAGAAACATAAGCCACCAAAGAATTACAAATCAAAATACCACAATGAGATGCCAATTCACACCTACTAGGATGGCAATAATAATAATAAACGGAAAATAACAAGTGTTGGTGATGATGTATAGGAACTGGAACCCTCACATTTACATTCCCACATTGCTTGTGGGAATGTAAAATGGTGCAGCCACTTTGGAAAACAGTCTGGTAGTTCCTCAAAAAGTTAAAACACAGAGTTACCAAAGATCACAGCAATTCCATCCCTAGGTACATAACTAAAAGAACTGAAAACATATGCCTACCACAAAAACTTGTACATGAATGTTCATAGCAGCTTTATTCATGATAGCCCAAAAGTGGAAACAACCTAAACGTCCATCAGTTTATGAATGGATAAACAAAATGTGACATATCCACATGACAGAATATTAGCCATAAAAAGGAATAAATGCTACAATGAATGCTACAAGCTACAACATGGTTTTGAAAACATTCTGCTAAGGCGAAAGCAGCCTGTCACAAAAGGCCACATTGTGTATGATTCCATTTACACGAAATGTCCAAATAGGCAAATCCATAGATTTAGAAAGTAGATCAGTGGTTGCCAGGGGCTGGAGAGAACAACTGCCAATGCGTAAAGGGTTTCTTTTTGAGGTGATGAAAATGTTTTGGAATTAGATGGTGGTGATGACTGTACAATTCTGTGCATATGCTATAAACTATGCAATTGTACACTTTAAAAAAGTGAATCTTATGGTATATGAATTACTTCCCAATTAAAAATGGGAAGATGGGGACTTCCCTGGCAGTCCAGTGGTTAAGACTTCGCCTCCCAATGCAGGGGGTTTGGGTTCAATCCCTGGTCGGGGAGCTAAGATCCCACATACCTCATGGCCAAAAAACCAGAACATAAACAACAGAAGCAATATTGTAACAAATTCAATAAAGACTTAAAAAAATAATAAACAAAAAATTAAAATGGGAAGAAAATTCAGGACGTACTTAATTAAAACATAATGGGAAAAGGCAGTGGAAGAAAAAATTTTTATTAGAGTTCATTATATTTATTCTTTTTAACTTAATCTTACAAGATACAATGAAATCTTTCAAATTGCCCAAGAGTGATCATTAATGAACTGTTCTGCATTCCAAAGGAAGCACCTAGCTTCCAGTACTATTTTCTTCACAGATTTTTTTGGGGGGGGGCACACTGAGTGGTATGCAGAACTTCCCTGGCCAGGGATTGAACCTGTGCCCCCTGTACTAGAAGCACAGAATCTTAACCATTGGACCACCATGGGAGTCCCAGTACTATTTTCATTGCAGTATTTGTTTTGATAAATGTCTCTGCATTATCCTGGGTTCTACACTGACTACAGATCAGAAAGGCTGTCAGCATCATAATAATGATATAGCAATTAAGAGCACAGGCTCTGATAAAAAAGAAGACATACACGTGGGGAAAATGTAAGCAGTTATAGAAGACTCATAAAAAAAGAAAAAGAACACAGGTTCTGAATTCAGAATGTCTGGCTTCAAACTTTGGCTACCCCATTACTAGTTGTGTAACTCTCGTCATGTTATTATTAAAACCCTCTGTGCCTGAGCTTCCTCATCTATAAAATGGAAATGAGAATATTAAATATAACTCACAGGGCAGGCTGAGGATTAAATGACCTACTGTATGCTTAGAACAGTTCCTGGCACAGCAAGCACTCAATAAATGTTAGGAGCTTTATTGTCATCATCTGTCTGTCTGCAGGGGACTCCAGCATACATATAAATTCAGGGGTAGCTTGGATTCAGTGTGTTAACACTAGATATGTAGGGTTATTCCAGAAACTTTATCCCTTCACCTCTGGAATCTAATATATCAGGTCTAGAAAGAAGAATCTACTACTAGAAAAGCATCTAGCATTATATCTTACACACAGAAGGCATTCAAATAATTTGTTGGATGAGTAAATACAGAAGAATTGGGAGAAAAATAAGAAATTCTGGGGAACGACCTTTAGGGGAAACTCATCTTTTCTTCCTCTGTATGATGGTAAAAAGAAAAGACTGGAACGAATGATTGAAAAGACAAACCTGAAATTCTTTAGAGTACAGTAGTTCATTTCACTGCAGTTATCATCAAGGGAATAAACAGAATGTTAATTATTATTCATATGCCAGTTGGAGAAAATCTAGAACTTAAAAACTCGTTTTTAAATAAATTAGTACATAGAAAAAAGAAAGCCACAAGGATTTCTGATGGTGATATAAGTGATTTCATTCTGTTCTGCTAAAAGGAAGAAATGGAGAGATAGGTAAAGATTTATCTCTCTATGAAAACACCAAAGGGGTTTCTTTCGAAATGCTATAGCACAACTTCTACCTGCCAGTGCACAAATTAATCTGAAGCCAAATTGTGAACACTGGGAAATTTTTACTTTTTAGCCTCTTATTTCAGGAAATGTAAGCACAGGCACTAGTCTAGGGGTGTATGTAACCCCATTCTGGTTAGTGAAATGTAAAGACTTGTAAGGGATTTGGGGGGGGGGAGGTTTTCCTCCTTGCAAGGGCTCAGTACACCAGAGAACATCTGTGATCCCTTCTTTCTGATTTGACGTCTTGTGTTAGAGTACGATTCTCAGATGTGCTGCAGTTATGACAGAAAAACCAAAAGGACTACAGCAATCTACCCCAGTGTCTGACAACCTTGAGCTGTAGAACAATCTTTGAATAATTTACCTTCACGTTTCTTGTTATGGGAGCGGAAATTAATACCCCTACATGTTTGGACAAATTGTTATTTGTTTTTTGCAGATTAAAAACATTTGTAATTTTTATAGATCTCCTAGACTTATTCTCTAATTTTTCTGATCTTTCCTTTAATATTTTCCATCTTTGTTTTTTTCTACTTTCTGGAAGATGTCCTTAACTTTATAGCATTTGTTTGTTTGTCTGTTTATATGCACATGCAGATACACACACACATATTTAAATTTTCTGTTATGCCATTTTAATTTACTATTTTAGTTTCAAGAGCTCTTATTCTCTATTACTTTTGCTTCTTTAGTACAACCACGAAACAAGAACAGATTACTATATTTTCTCTTATCTTTGATGTTAATTATAGTTATTTTCAAATTTTCTTCTGTTCTCTGCACTGTTTCTGAGTTCCTTTTGACCATTTCTGCCATTATATTTCCTGTTAATAGCTTTCTTTAAATATTTGGTTATTTATTTATTAATCTTTTTTAAAATTTTAATTATTTATTTTATTTTTGGCTGCATTGGGTCTTCTTGCTGCGCGCTGGCTTTCTCTAGTCGAGGTGAGCGGGGGCTACTCTTGGTTGCGGTGTGCGGGCTTCTCACTGAGGTGGCTTGTTTTATTGCAGAGCACGGGCTCTAGGCATGCAGGCTCAGTAGTTGTGGCTCGCAGGCTCTAGAGCACAGGCTCAGTCGTTGTGGCACACAGGCTGCTCTGTGGCATGTGGGATCTTCCTGGACCAGGGCTCGAACCCATGTCCCCTGCATTGGCAGATGGATTCTTAACCACTGTGCCACCAGGGAAGTCCCTATCTGGTTATTCTTAACCGTCCATTCATATTTAAGAGTTAAGGACTCTTGATGTCAATACTACCCAAAGTAATCTACAGATTCAGTGTAAGCCCTACCAAAATGGCAATGCGTTTGGAGAAATAGAAAAATCCATTCTGAAATTCATGAGGAAATTCAAGGGATCCCAAATAGCCAAAACAATTTTGAAAAAGAAGAACAAAGTTGGAGATTTGCATTTCCACAATGAGATACCACTTCACACTTATTAGGATGCCTATTATTAAACACACACACACACACACACACGCACACACACACAGAAAATAAGTCTTGGCAAGCATATAAAGAATTGTTAGTGGGAATGCAAAATGTAGCTGCTTATGGAAAAGAGAATGGCAATTCCTTAAAAAATTAAATATAGAATTGTCTTATGATTCAGTAATTCCACTCTGGGTATACAGCCCCCAAAGAAGTAAAATCAGCATTATTCACAGTAACCAAAAGGTGGAAACAACCACCCACTGAAGGTAGCCATTTGGATAAATAAAATGTGATATATACATACAATGGAATATTATTCAGCGTTAAATAGGAAGAAAATTTTGACACATGCTTCAACATGGATGAAGCTTGAAGACATTATGCCAAATGAAATCAGCCAGTTACAGGAAATATGTTAGAATTCCACTTACGTGACATTCTATAGTAGTAAAATTCATAGAGACAAAAAGGAGAATGGTGGGTCTCAGTGGGTAATCAGTAGATTACCCACTTAAGGGCCTTCAAATAGCAATACCCACAAGTCTTTTCCCTGGGCCTGGTCAACTTTCCTCAGGGAAGAATACTGTCATCTGCAGCCAGGCTCCTCTTCACAGTATATCAAATGGTGGTAAGTTCAATGTTTTATTATTTCTATGTTTATTTTCTGTAACCCACTCCCCTGATTAACATACAAGCTATCTGAAGGCAGAGATCTGGCTGAGGGTGGGTTGGGTGGGGCTGTTTTTTGTTATATCCCCTGAGCTTAGACAAGTACAAATATTAGCAGGCACTCAAAAATTATCTGTTGAACAAATGAATCAAAGATTTACGGAGCACTTAATATGTGTCAGGAACTATGCTATTTCATAATTATAAACTCAATTTAATCTTTAAATTACCATATGTGTGATACAATCCCATCTTACCAATGAGGTGAGGTATAAGGAGGTTAGGTAACCTGTCTGCATAAATTAAGGCAGAGCCAGAATTTAAACACAGGGTCTGTGTGACTCCATGGTTCATCTTAACCACTATATTATACTGCCTTCTACAGAGAAATTGTGTAGTGTTAGTCCCTGAGAGTAAGAATCTACATGCTAACGATATAACCTATGAGGTATAGTCTGCTGTATACCGTCCTCATTAGATGTAATTCAAATAGTAAAAAGCCTGAAGCGTATGTGTGTGGAGGGGTAGTAAATCCCTTCAACAGTGAGACATGGTGATCGATGCAAATGGATTACATCTGAGGATGGGGAAAGTTTCCTGACACAAAATGGTTGGCAGAAAAACTGCTGGTTAAGTTGTCTAATTCTGATTAACAAAGAATTACTATTTTCACCAGGACTATTTGCCTCCTTATGACTCCTTTGCTCATTCTCCTCACACATACAAGTAAAACAGACAGCATGTCTATTTATAATAGCCCGGAGATGGAAACAACCTAAGTGCCCATCATCGGATGAATGGATAAAGAAGATGTGGCACATATATACAATGGAATATTACTCAGCCATAAAAAGAAACGAAATTGAGCTATTTGTAATGAGGTGGATAGACCTAGAGTTTGTCATACAGAGTGAAGTAAGTCAGAAATAAAAAGACCAATACCGTATGCTAACACATATATATGGAATTTAAGAAGAAAGAAAAATGTCATGAAGAACCTAGGGGTAAGACAGGAATAAAGACACAGACCTACGGGAGAACGGACTTGAGGATATGGGGAGGGGAAGGGTGAGCTGTGACAGGGCGAGAGTGAGTCATGGACATATACACACTAACAAACGTAAGGTAGATAGCTAGTGGGAAGCAGCCGCATGGCACAGGGATATTGGCTCGGTGCTTTGTGACCGCCTGGAGGGGTGGGATAGGGAGGGTGGGAGGGAGGGAGACGCATGAGGGAAGAGATATGGGAACATATGTATAACTGATTCACTTTGTTATAAAACAGAAACTAACACACCATTGCAAAGCAATTATACCCCAATAAAGATGTTAAAAAAAAAAAAACAGACAGCATGGGATATTAGAAAGTACGCTAACTATATTCAGAAGTATGAATTCTAGTCCTAGCACCGATACTAACTGGCAGTGTGCTCTGTGATAAGCCATATGAAGAAGAGAACAGTTTATTAGCAGTTATTTCCAAACTTCCAAGTTTATTTTAGAAATGCAAGCTTACTTTCTCTTGAAATACTGAAGATTTACTTACCCTTTAAAAGTAATTAGATTACTAAATTAGAATTTTCGTTTAGGAGTCTGTCAATCCATGCCTAAAAATCTCTGGCATTTGAAGGCAAATGGTAACCTGATCATTTGTAATTTAGGGTTATCTCCCAGTGTAACCAGTGATTACAGTTGGAGCCAGCTTTTATAGAGACAGCCAGTATAGTGTAGTGGTAAGCAGTGTGGGCTGTGGAGCCTGACTGCCTAGATTCCATAACAGCTTCCTAGCTGTGGAAGCTGAGTGACTTACATAGGAAACTAACGCCAAGAAAGCCTACCTGTGATTATAACAGTAACTACTACCTCACAGGATTAAGAACAATAACTAATCAATAAATTTACAATTATGTTAAAGGTTTGATACAACTATCAAACAGTAAGGCTAAGAAATTTTGAGCTATTTAAATACTGTAGACTTTATCCATAAGGAAGCAAAACCTATTTTGTGGGGATTTGTTCTGGGAAAAAGATATTTCACAAAATTCTCCCCATTTTCTAATATGGTAACTAGTTTGCTGACCTCCAGAAAAGACTGTTTTCTCTCTCTCTTTTTTTCACTAAGTTTTTGTTTTTTTTTAAACCAGGGTGATATTTTGAAGCTTATATACAACTTCTCCTTTAGTTTTGATATTTTCCAAATTAGAAAATACTACATATTTATTGTAACAAGTGAAACAAGATTAAAAAGTACAATAAAGACAAAGCTAATTCTCTCTTCCCATATCTACTTCTAATCCCACTCCCTAAAATAACCAATATTACTAGTACAAATGCTTTTTTATAAGTTCATTTTCTTCTTTCCAAAATTACTACATATATGATACTCAAAAGCTTACCTCCAGATATATTGATGGTGGATTATGCTCCCCACCAAATTTGTCCAGTAGGGCCTCTATATGCTCCTGTGTCAATTTAATCATTTGTTTGATATTCCACACCTAAAAAATATTTTGAAAGAATTTGAATACAAATCATTTAGAATATGAATTAGAAATATTTTAACATTTCTATTAAAATACTGCAGTAACTGCCAGTGTTCCTTGAAATTTAAAGCTTAGAGACCTTAGAGATCACTTAGTATAGTGGTTTTTCCCTTTTATTATTAAACTTTAAAAATTTTTTTCCTACACTAGTAACACAATATATTCTCAACTATAAAAGATTTAAGTAATACATGAGTATTCAGGAACAAGCAATGAAAATCTCTTTTCACTTTCCCCACATTGCTGGGCCCCCTGCCAAAAAGTGCTGTTTACAGTCTGATATACATTCTTCCATGTCTCCTTTTTACTCAAGTAAAAAACATAAATATATACATATATAAAATATACAACTATATATAATATAAATATTACATATTAAAATATTTTTAACACTTGCTTTTTTCACCAAACAACATGCCTCAGAATTCTTTCCATGTCAATACACATGTATTTTACTCCATTTCAAGGGTTGTATAAGCATCCTTTTAAATGGCTGAATTAAGTATAGATAGATCTAACATTCATTTCAAAATACTGTTATGGCGCTGCTTATTTCAACGGTCTTCAAACTTCAACGGTAACCTAAGGTTAGGTCGACATGGATGATTTTAGGAGAATCAATTTCCAGATCCTCAATGTCTATCTGTACTCTTCCTAGTCGATCTGCTTTAGAACTAGTTCTCCTTTCTTCCTCTCCTTTTAAAATTACCACTATTTTAATTCTCCACTTTGTAAAAGAAAGGCAAAGTTCTTATCCATCTCAAATCCTACTAAGGTGCACTGTTCTGAGCTGTATAAACTTCAAAGCACCTAACAAACAAAAGAAGAAGGAAAAGGGGGGGAAAATTAAGAGCAAGACCTTATTTTATTAATGAAACACATTCTTGGGAAGGCTCCAAGCCTCATCCATTTAACCAGCCAGCCAGCTGAGAATTCAGAAGTCTCAGCCAGCTGAGAATTCAAAGTCATAATACAGGCACATATTACATGTTTATTTTAAGATAAATAAGAAGTCAGATTTTTTTTCCTTAATGAAAAATGAGTTCAATTTATCTGAGTGGTGTGAGAATCTGCTCTGCAAATTACCATATGGTATATGATAGATACTCTCTATAAACTGAATGATTTGAATCTGCAATTTTAAGGTGTAACCAAAATCTATTTAACATATACTAGAAATCATGGTCTTTTAAACTATTACAGTTATAATGAAAAAACGTGAGACAATTTTCTAAAAATTTTTTATTTATTTATTTATTGGCTGCATTGGGTCTTTGTTGCTGCGCATGGGCTTTCTCTAGTTGTGGTGAGCGGGGCCTACTCTTCATTGCGGTGCACGGACTTCTCATTGCAGTGGCTTCTCTTGTTGCAGAGCACGGGCTCTGGTGCGTGAGCTTCAGTAGTTGTGGCACGTGGACTCAGTAGTTGTGGCTTGTGAGCTCTAGAGCACAGGCTCAGTAGTTGTGGTGCACCAGCTTAGTTGCTCCACAGTATGTGGGATCTCCCCGGACCAGGGCTCGAACCCATGTCCTCTGCATTGGCAGGCGGATTCTTAACCACTGAGCCACCAGAGAAGTCCCAAAAATGTGAGACAATTTTAAAATGTACAAGGGAGAATAAGTGAGCAAAGGGTTTCAGGACCCTTGGTTTATTTAATAATTCCTTACTAGAGGACATTTAGATTATTTCATTTTTCTCAACTTCAAACAATTCAGTGAATAGCTCTGAAATGCCTTTCTGGGCAAAGGTACAAGTTTTCCTTTTAGATACTAAGGCAAAGGATTTCTGGATTGAAGGATATGCACATTTAAAAAGTTAATATGCCAAATGGTCTTCCAAAAGGAAAAAGGTACCAAGATACCCTCCTACTAGGGTATCAGTCCACCCTTTTCCCCACAATCCCACCAACACTGGATATTTTCAAATTTTTAAACTTTTCCTGATCTTAAGGGGAAATATGATCTTGTTGTTTCAATTTGTATTTCCTAGAAAGTTGAGCATTTTTCATGTTTATTGACCATTTTAATTTCTTTATGGAAAATTCCCTATCTGTATCCTTTCTCCCCATCTATTTTTTTCTTGTTCATTTATAGATACCCTTTATTCTGGATATTCTGGGTATTAATCCTTATTCTCCTACAAACGTTGCAGTCTTTCCTTCGTTTTACTTTATGTCTCTATAGTCACAGAAAGTCTTGCTACTCAAAGCACGGTCCACAGACTACCAGCAGCATAATCTTCTGGAAGTTTGTTAGAGTAGCAGAATCTCAGGCCCCATTTCAGACCTACCAAACTTTAACAAAGTGATCCTTATTAAAGTTTGAGAAGAAATGACAAAAGTTTCTAATTTTTTCTACAGTCAGATATTACAATATTTTCCTTTATGACTCCTTCACTAATTTCTCATATCCCCAACAAGTATTAGGTATCTTCTTTTCTCTAGCTACACTTACTCCCCAAGTAATCTTACCTAATCTTGTGACTTTATATGCCAAATATGAATTGATGAAACCCAAATTTTTAAACCCAACTCTATCCTCTCAACTCCAGACTTTTTGTCCAACTACTTACTGAATATCTCTACTAAGATAACTAATAAGCATCTCAAACTTAACATGCTCAAAAGTCAACTTTTGATCTGTCCCCCAGAGCCCCTTCAAAACTTGTTTTTCTTACAGTCTCTTCATCTCAGAAAATGACAAACTCCCTCTATGATGAGTTCATTGACCACCCAGGCAGAACTGCTTTATAGTCAAAATGTGATATCCTAAAATTGCTTATGTTTTTCATGTCTATTAGCTACTGTGAGATCAGAAACATGTTTTATTCATCTTTTATTCCCCCATCACTTATCTTGGTGTGTCTTTGTCATAACATGTATTCAATTAGTGCTGGAGCTAAGATTTAAGCTGTCTTCAGAATAGCATAAGAGAGAAATATTAATCCTAGTTCAGCAATTCTTTCCAGTCCAGGAAATTAAGTACATTCCTTTTTTTTTTTTTTTAAAGCTCCACAGATAAAATTCATGTGCAGTTAGGGTAAAGAACCATTCCCCCACAGAATGGGAGAAAGGGAAAAGAAAAAAAATTAGAGAGGGCAAAGAGCATGGGGGAAATGAGGAGACTGAGCTGATTAGAACTGATTAGAATTAAATTTTCTTGCTGGAGGTAGAAAATGCAGGGCCTGACCACAAATGCCTGAAAGGCAGGTTTCTTAACTTCCAAACAAAAGCAACTTTATATCCGAAGAATGAAGAAAAATCACTATGAACCCTAGCTGTAATTAGAAAAGATGAGTCTGGGAGAGGAACTTCTTTCAGATTTTCCCCAAAGAGTAAGAAAAAAAACTTTGATGATATTTATACTTTGACGATATATTAAAAAGTAGAATAAGATACTGTAAAGTTAACAGTAGACATAGAGCTTTGGCCTTAAAATGTCTTCTTGGAAAAACAAGAAAAACTGTTACAACAATCCTAAAAGGGAAATGAAAGAATTAAGAACAAAAAACTTCAAGAAAGGTACTAGAAGATTTCCTATCCTTTTGTGATCTCTTCAGTAGAACACAGCAATTAAAACCAGGCAATACTAGTAACCAACTTATCATTTCTAGCAACTTTAAAAATGGCAAAATTCAGTCTCCAAAAAAGGACTGAATTTTTTTTTAAAAGCCAAGTTAAAATATAATGCAGACAAACTGCTATGGGAGGAACTGAAGGGTAGCAAAGGCAGAAAAAACTATAGCCACTGACTCCCCTCCTCCCAATAAGAAGGTATCAGATCCAAATTATTGGTTTCTATCAAACCTTTAAGGAAATATACTATCAATTATTAATAGGTGATAATATATGTAAAAAAGAAAATCTTCCAAATTCATTTTATATGTCAAACCTTGACAAAGATAAGACAAAAAAATAAAGCCACAAAATAATCCAGACTGTGAGGAAAGACAAACTCTTAAACATAATTCAAAACTATATATGTATTTTTAAATGTGGGGATAGTCATTCATTAGGAATCCAGTAACATAATACTTTAGGTCAAAGGAGAAAATTACAGGACTAGTCTAATAGATGCCAAAAAACAAATGATTATTACCAAAGATAATAAATAATAATAAAGAAGAGACTTTTTCCTAAAATTCCAAGAAAATTGTTAAAAGAATCATGGTACTGAAAACAAGAAAACTAGCACACCTGTCATTCACCAGAAAAAATTGAGTAATTCCTCTAAAATAATACAGATATAATCAAGCTTGACCAAAAAAATCAAAGCTAATAAACTGTGGACCAAAATATAAGAGGAAGTTCCTACTGAAATAACTCTGGAAGATCTCAAAGCTTAAAGACAACACATACATATAAAAAGGAAGCATGAAGAAACTACAAAGACTGAATTTTGAATCATATAGTCATTAAACAAAATCTCAGTATAAGTAAATAGATTAGACTTGAAAAGAGAATTAAAGAACTAGAAGATGATTCAGAGAAAATTAGCCAAAAGGCAGAAAAAAATGAAAGGAAAACATGAAAGACATAAAGAACAGAATTAGTAAATGCAGAGGTAAACAGAAAATGGGAGAGATATTTGAAAAGAAGATGGCTGTAATTTTCCAAAACAGTTGGAAATCAAAAATACTCAAGAGTAGCAAAATGAGTCCTGGCCGTGACAGATAAAACTAAGTCCACAACCATCCAGGTTGAAGTGAAAATGCACAAAAGTTCTTAAGGTCAACCAGAAAGAAAAGAAAGATAAATTAGACTGATGTCATACTCCTAAGAACAGTAAAAGAAGCCAGAGGATAATGAATTGACTTCAAGGTGCTAAAAGAAAATAGCTAACAACCTAGAAAAAGGAAACTGAACCCAGAATAATATAAAAGAACAGTATGGCAGGCTAATTAACATCCCCCAAGATGTATACATCCTGAAACCCAGAACCTATAAATGGTACCTTATATGACAAAAAGAACTGTGCAAATGTAATTAAGTATCTTGAGTTAGAGAGATTATCCTGGATTATCTGGGTGGGCCCTAAGTGTAATCACGTCCTTATAAAATGGAACTGGAGGGAGATTTTACTACAGAGCATCAGGCAATAGGAGACCTACCAGAGAGATTTGAAGATGCTACACTGCTGGCCTTGAAGTTGGAAGAAGGGTCCATGAGTCAAGGAATGCAACGCTAGAAGCTGGAAAAGGCAAGGAAATTGCTCTAGAGAGAGCACAGCCTTTCTGACACCTTAGTTTTGGCCTAGTGAAACCTATTTCAGACTTGCTAAGAGAATAAATTTGTACTGTTGTAACCCACCAAGTTTGTGGCAATTTGCTATTGCAGCCACAGGAAACTAATACAAATGGGGAACCTAGAAACTATAAACATGAGAGTATATATAAAGTAAGCATAGACTATATAAAATAACAACTAAAACAATGACTACAACTAATGAGAGAAATGGCCAGCACTAAAGCATTTTAAGGTCCATCTATTTATTATTCAAGAAGAGGAGTTCTGGAACATCTTGTTGTGTTGGACAGATGTGAAAACAACACAGGAGCTAGCCTGAAGGGACCCCTACTGGTCAAATTTGGGAGGTTTTCAGCAAAAAGAGTAAAGACTACAATTAGCTATAATAGACTGCATACATTTAAAAAAATAAAAATTCACTAGCCCATAAAAATAGTGTTTGATGGGAGACTTTAGGTAACTGTGACATCTTTAGAAAATTAAATATTAATGGAAAAGAATTATGCATTTATCCTGCCTTTTAGGGGAAAAATCATAGTTATTCTCATTTGATGTAAGAAGCTCTTCTTTTTTTTTTAATAAGTAAATAGCACGTATGTGTGTTTTTTTTAATTAATTAACTGATTGATTTTTGGCTGTGTTGGGTCTTTGTTGCTGTGAGCGGGTTTTTCCCTAGTTGCAGCGAGTGGGGGCTATTCTTTGTTGTGGTGCGCAGGCTTCTCACTGCAGTGGCTTCTCTTGTTGCAGAGCATGGGCTCTAGATGTGTGGGCTTCAGTGGTTGTGGCATGCGGGCTCAGTAGTTGTGGCTCACGGGCTCTAGAGCGCAGCCTCAGTAGTTGTGGTGCACAGGCTTAGTTGCTCTGTGGCATGCAGGATCTTCCCGGACCAGAGCTCAAACTTGTGTCCCCTGCACTGGCAGGCAGATTCTTAACCACTGCACCACCAGGAAAGTCCCAAGAAGCTCCTCTTTACAAAACAATGACAGCTAATATAAAATAATTGATTCAGGAAAGGACAGGATGCTAAAACCATTAGGTGAAAAATTGATGAACAGGATACTAGCATAGTGCCGAAGTATTTCTCCCCAGATTAAAGACAAAGGGAAACATACACCTTTACAAGGAGAGATGTGGCTTAGAATCATTAACAGTGACAACTTGACAAGTGCCTCTTAATGTGATGCAACATAAACAATACATTATTTATCACCCATGAAGTATACATGCAAAACATTTAAATAGAATCTAAACCTTTATACTTAGCTTCTAGTTTAGATGAAATATAAGGAATAAAGAAAAATATGCTAAAAGAACCACAATGAAATAATCAGACAAATATGGAATATGCGACATTCTATAAGATTTTTACCTTCCTTTGAAAATCAAAGCTATGAAATCAGACAAACCCAAACATGTCATTCCATGACCACTGTCCTGGTCTCTTTAATAAATTACGTCATGGGAAACAAAACGGTGGGTGGTCACTTCAGACTAAAAGACAACTACTACTAAAAGACAGCAACTGATTTAATGCATGCACAAAGAGAAGATCTTAGTTCAGGGATGGAGAACAGCTATAAACGATATTCTTGGGGTAACTGTGCAAATTTGAACATGTACTAGATATAAGATTACGAAACTGTCAATCTTCCTAGACATAATGATATTGTGACCAGGTAAAATAATTTCTTTTTTTTCCTTAGGAGCTATAAATTGAGCAAAATGTTAACATACTGTTGAATCTAGGTAGTGTAAATAGTATTTATTTAAGTATTCATGGTACTATTATTTCAACGTTTCTGTAGGTTTGAGCTCTTACCCAAACTTTTTTTTTTTCTCCTTTGGTACGCGGGCCTCCCACTGTTGTGGCCTCTCCCGTTGCGGAGCACAGGCTCCGGATGCGCAGGCTCAGTGGCCATGGCTCACAGGCCCAGCCGCTCTGCGGCATGTGGGATCCTCCCGGACCAGGGCACGAACCCATGTCCCCTGCATCAGCAGGCGGACTCTCAACCACTGCGCCACCAGGGAAGCCCTTACCCAAACTTTTAATTTCTTTTACCTTTAATGTTAAGTAATGGTCCTCTTTCTCCCAACGATGCTTTTTATCTTAAAGTCTGATATTAACCTACCTACACCAGCATTTAACCACTACTTGTCTGGTATTGTCCTTTCTTACCCTTTGACTTTCAACCATTGTGGGTCTCCTATAAATGAATTATAGATAGACTTCTTTTTTTGTTAGCTTGTTTTGTTTTAAACACATCTGTGTTTTAACCAGAGAATTTAGTTCATTTATATTTTTGTAGCTGATACATTTCTATCATCTTATTATGTGCTTTCTGCTTATGCTGCTGCTTCTTGCTTTTCTGACTTCTACGAAATTGATCGAGTTTTGTTACTCTTCCTTTTACTTCTATATATCAGCCACAAAGCAGGTTTCATAAATACAAAAATTGCTATCATACAAAGCATATTCGTTTACCATTATGCAACAAAATTATAAATGAGTAACAAAATGTGAATATATTTTTGAAAAAGTCAACGTTTATTTTAAAAATCTTAGAATGTTAGAAATAGGGATCTTTTAATAAAGTATATGAAACCTGCAGCAAAATACCACAGTGAAAGATGAGGAATAAGATAAGGGTGCCAGGGCTTCCCTGGTGGCGCAGCGGTTGGGAGTCCGCCTGCCGATGCAAGGGACGCGGGTTCGTGCCCCGGTCCGGGAGGATCCCACATGCCGTAGAGCGGCTGGGTCCGTGAGCCATGGCCGCTGAGCCTGCGCGTCCGGAGCCTGTGCTCCGCAGCGGGAGAGGCCACAGCAGTGAGAGGCCCGAGTACCCAAAAAAAAAAAAAAAAAAGATAAGGGTGCCTGTTATCACTGCTGTGATATACAAGACGTTACAGTTAATGGCATGGAGATACGATACAAAGAGACTTCAGAATTGGACTGGTAGAGATAAAAATTTATTTGTAGAAAACACGCTATCTATAGAAAAACCCAAGAGACTCTATAAACGGTTAGGGCTAATAACTATTAACTATAAAGACTAATGTAAGAGTTCAGCAAGGCTGGGACTGGCGGATGTAAGATCAAGGATACAAATATTACATAGTGTTCCAATGCATCAGCCAGAGCCAATTAAAAAAAGATGCCGTTCACAACAGCAACAGAAACTGTAAAGAATTCAGGAATAAATCTAACAAAAGACTGCAAGATCTTTGTAGTGTAAACAACAAAATAATATACAAGTGCATAAAAGTATTAATAAGAGACAAACTCAGATGACTCTGGAGGCTAATTGCCTCCCCTCTTATTATAGCCTATCAAGAAGCTGACTCAACAGCCTGAGTTTACTCAATGCAAGAAGAGGCTGAGGACAATTACAGAGCTCAGGATCCTTTCCCTTTCTAATAAGGCTATTTCATCAACATCAAAGCTCCAATTATTACCTAGGAGCTCTTTCCATGGTAAATTAATTCTAGTTATATCTACCCTAAAAACACAAATATGTGGAAATAAAAGAGCTCAGGGGATTGTGTGTATTCTGGTACTTACTTTTCTCCACTAAACTTTATTTCACATTTACACTATATGATATGTGTATGTGTGCCCCCTCTTCATTTGACAAATACGTAAATTGTGTGTGTGTGTGTGTGTGTGTGTGTGTGTGTGTGTGAGGACTCAATGCCATAACAATCTCAATTTTCCCCAAATTAATTCAGTGCAGTACAATAAATTCCCAAGAGAGATTTTTTTCCCATGGAATTTGACAAACTCTAAAATTCTTATGGAAGCACTGTAAAATGATAGCCTTTTAATAAGGAAAGTAAGAAAGGTGTTACCAGACACGATTTATAAAGCAATAGTATGGTAGGAATAGAAAAACAGAGCAAATGGACTGAATAAAGGACTCAGAAGCACAGGGATTTTTTTTTAACATGGATTTTTTTTTAATTGAAGTATCGTTGATTTACACTGTTTCAGGTATATAGCAAAGTGATTCCGTTTTATACACACACACATTCTTTTTCAGATTCTTTTCCATTATAGGTGATTACAAGATATTGAATATAGTTCCCTGTGCTATACATTAAGTCCTTATTGTTTATCTGTTTTATATATAGCAGTATTTACCTCTTAATCTCAAATTCCTAATTTATCCCTCCCCTCCGGTAACTCTAAGTTTGTTTTCTATGTCTGTGAGTCTATTTCTGTTTTGTAAATAAGTTCATTTGTATCATTTTTCTTAAGTTCCACATATAAGTGATATCATATGATATTTGTCTTTGTCTGACTTACTTCACTTAGTATGATAATCTCTAGGTCCATCCATGTTGCTGCAAATGGCATTATTTCATTCTTTTTTATGGCTGAGTAGGCACAGGTATTTATATACATGGCATATGGTTTGTGTTGGCATTATAATTTAGTAGGGAACAAAACTGTATAATAAATAATGCTGGGGTAACTGGTTATCTCTTTAGAAAAGGTCAAATAATCCAAAAGAAAACAGAGCAAAGGGTTTATGAATAAGAGTTCACTAAAGAGAATTCAGAATATCCAATAAACAAATGATAAAATAAATGACCTCATTAGTAATCAAAGAAATGAAAATTAAAATGAGAAACCATTTCACACCCATGGGACTGGCAAAAAATTCAGCACGAACCATGTACAGCAATAGATGCTCTTCTATTCTACACATGGGTATGATGTAAATGTCTGAGAATAAACTGGCAATATCTAGTAAAGTTGAAGATGGGCATTAAGCTATCATCTAGCTATTACATATTAACATAGGCACAAGACATATTCATTGCAATAATGTTTATAATAGCAAAATATTGGAACCAAGTCAAATATTCCCTAAGAGAAAAAAGGGCAAACTCCCAATATATTTGTGAAATGGAATACTAGACAGAAGTCAAAATGAAGAACTGAAGCTAAATATATCAACATGAACACATCTCAAAAACACAATACTGAGTGAAAAAAGCAAATTCCAGGGTATGTACAGCTTTAAACATGGAATCGACATTGTTTATGGATATATACCCACAGCAAAAATATAGAAACATGCATGGGTGTGATAAACACTAAATTCAGGATAATGGTTACCTCTGAAAAGAGAGAGGGCAAGGAATAGATTCAAAGGTAATCTTTGATTATCTATATGATCTCTTTGATTATTGTTTCTATAATTTTCTTATATATTTAAAAAATCTGAAGGAAATATGAAAAAAGACATGATTCAACACAGTTGGGTAATGGATACATGAATGGTCCTATTATTCTCTACAATTTTATGTATGCTTGAAAAGGGAAGGAAGGAAGGAAGGAAGGAAAGAAGGATGGAAATAAATAAATTGACCTGGTGAGTTGGTTAGCTCCTTCCACACTAAACTTGTCTTTACTTTTGTAACCTGCCTACTCCAATCCCTGTGCCCTAAAAGAAACCAACCAACGAACACAAAAGACTTATGGAAAACCCACGATCAGACTTCCCATTTAGAAAAGAAGTCTAGATCTGTATAACTACAAAGTTCTCTACTGTAATTAACTCAGTCTTTTATTCATAAGTATGAATAGACAGTCAAGATTCACAAGACAGGTACAGCATGGTGACTATAGTTAATAATACTGTACTGTACTGTATATTTGAAAGTGGCTAAGAGAGTAGATCTTAAAAGTTCTCATCCTAAGGGGTAAAAAAAATTATTTGTGTGAAAATGGATGTTAACTAACTTATTGTGGTGATCATTTCTCAATACACACAAATATCAAATCATTATGTTGTATACCTGAAACTAATATAATGTTATATGTCAATTATATATCAATTAAAAAAAAAAAGAAGACACTGAAAATCCAACAGGAAGAAAGAGGAAGATCACGATGAACAAACAGAATGACTGGGTAAGGAGAAAATGGAAATATTATTATTGGGGAAAAAATTTAGAAGGGGTAAATAACAGAATGAGCATTGGTAAAGACCATGGCAGTGATTTGCAATATAAAGTTAAAGAAACTTCCCAGAAAGTAAAGCAAAGCAAAACAAAGGAAAAAACAGGTGATAACACAAGTAAATAGTTGGGATATTAAGAACATATCCGGGAAGTTCAAAAATCATTTGATAAAAACTCTAAATGATGAAAATAGAAGAAATAAAAATTTTAAAATATTCTGACCTAAGGAGAAACATCAGTATTCTGACTGAAAACGCTCAGTGAGGGCTAAGCTGGATGAGTAAAAAAGACTCATGTCTGAATAAATCCTAGTTTCCATGAATAAACTTCAGAAACTCAAAGTTGAGAAGAAAACCCTAAATGTTTCTTACTGAATAACTAAAACTGATATCAGACTTTTCATCAGCAACATGAAAAGAGAATGGAAACAGAAAATGGATTAACTTATTGTCTAAAGCTGGGGGGTTAGTGGGAATGGGGAATGAATTCTATCTGGGGGATTCTCTTTGGGGTGATAAAAATGTTCTACAATGGATTGTGATAACGATTGCACAACTCTGGGAATATATTAAAAACTACTGAAGTGTACTCTTTAAATGGGTGCATTCTATGATATGTGAATTATATCTCAATAAAGCTTTGAACAGAAAAGACAACGGAGTAATGTTTTCATTACCCTGAATAAAAATGATTTGAACCTAGAATTTTACCCTCCAGGAAACTACCAATCAAGCATGAGGGTAATGAAACTTTTTGGTCACGTAAGGTCTCAAAAATTTACCTCAACAGTACTTATAGTTCTGAAAACACTATCTTTTGACTTCGCAGTTCTACTTCTAGGAATTTACCAGTCTCCCACAAAACTAGAAAACACAGTAGGTCTATTTATAAAGATAAATGATTCACCAGGTGAAAAAACATCAACTGATTTTTAAAAATTTGGCACTATCTTTACATACAACAAAACAAACACAAAACAAAAACCTAAGTTGCTCCCCAACCAAAAAAAAAGATATTCCATAAAAAGTCATGTTTCAAAGTAGAGAGTTAAAGATAGCAAGAATGATAACAAAAAGTGGTCAGAACAATTAGGCAAAGGGCCAGGTTATGAAGCATCCTGAAAGCCATGGTAAGTAGCTTTGATTTTATTCTAAGATATGAGAATTCAAAGTTTCAAAAGTGGAAGGGTGTGTGTGTGTGACATAACCTGATTGATATTTTATTATTATTGACAATTATCATCCCATTTTATAGATGAGAATATTGTGGCACAGGGCTGTTAAGTATTTTGCTCAAAGCCACAAAGCTGGTAAACAATGAAGTCAGACTTTAATTCTAGACAATGTAAATCCAAAGCAGTATATATATATAGTGCCTCAAATATCACTTTAGTGGAGAAGAGATTATAGGAAGGGCAAGAATGGATGCAGAGAAGACCAGTGAGACTACGGTTGTAGGCTAAGCAAGAGACGATTGCTTGGACTAAAGTGGAAGCAGTGGAGATGGAGAAAAACTGGTGAATCTGGAATATATTTTAGAGGTAGGAAAATGAAACTCACTAATAAATTAGACATGGGAGAAGGGTGAGAGAGAGAAATAAGAATCAAGGCTCACCCCAAGATTTTGACTAAGTAACAGGGTGGACGGTGATGCCATTTACTCAAGTGAGGAATCTCGAGGAGAAGAAATCAAGTATTATATCACCCACAAGAGAGGATAATTAAATGATCAAGGAGGCAGCTAGCTATGCATTTTAGCACTCAGGAAGAGATACGAGGCAGGAGATACATTTGGGTGTCACAGTATTTTAATAAGCAAATTTCCAAGGGAGTGTAGGCAAAGAAGACTCAACCTTAGAGACCACCAATATTTAGAGGATTGGTAAAGAATAGAGTCCACAAAAACGGTTGAGAAGAAACAGACACTGAGGCAGGAGAAAAACTATTCAATGAAGATAATTTATTGGATAAGGATAGGAACAAGAAATAGTGGATAGAAGACACTAGGAAGGATGAAATCTATATAACTGTACATCTTTGATCATCATATTTACATATATTTGCATATGTATCAGGGCTGGCAGATAACAGAGTATGTTTGTAGGCTGAAGGGAAAATCCAATAGAGAGAAAT
The DNA here is from genome assembly GCF_003031525.2 of Neophocaena asiaeorientalis asiaeorientalis. Classification (NCBI taxonomy): domain Eukaryota; kingdom Metazoa; phylum Chordata; class Mammalia; order Artiodactyla; family Phocoenidae; genus Neophocaena; species Neophocaena asiaeorientalis. Next base: position 3,209,126 of record NW_020174578.1, on the reverse strand, counting down.
TCATGATGTGGAAAAGAGAGGCTAACTGCAGGAAGGAAGCCCTAGAGACAGTAAGAAGAGATGGAACCTGAGTCACAAGAAGAGGAATTAGATTAGACTGTCATGGAAGGTCTCTGATAACAAGAGAAAGGAAGACTGAGAACGTGAAGACCAATGCAGATAGGTCTGCAGATATGGTGATGCGAAGATGATGACAGCTGCATCCAATTTCTCAATAAAGTTTGAGGTGAAGTCCACAGATGAGAATGGGGGCTGTGAGAGGTTTGCAATGAGTGAGAATCCAGTCTTAACAGGGAAAGTGAAGAAGGAACAGCACTGCCAGACACTGTTGAAGCCCTGTTGAGGTTCATGGCATAAACTTAGAGCAGTACATTCAACTGCCTGAGTGCAGGCAGAGAGACACTGGGCAGCTGGTATCAATATTTATTCCGCCCATAAAAGGGGAGGTGGACTAGAGAGTCAAGGATATTATTCTTTTTTTTAATTAATTTTTATTGGGCTATAGTTGCTTTACATTGTTGTGTTAGTTTCTACTGTACAGCAAAATGAATCAGCTATACATATACATACATCCCCTTTTTTGGATTTCCTTCTCATTTAGGTCACCACAGTGCATTATGCAGAGTCCCCTGTGCTATACAGTAAGTTCTCATTACTTACCTATTTTATACATAGTATCAATAGTGTATATGTGTCAATCCCAATCTCCCACCCCCTCCCCAAGGATATTATTAATTCTTATAGTCATTCCTTACTAATATCTTAGTCCTGAAGTCTGTGAGTTGTGAAGAAACAGTTTTACTTGAGAAGGCTGAAGAACGGCTATAATCAAGGGCCAGACACGTGTCTGGAACCTTTCAGGTTAAGAAAGAGGCTGAGGATTTAAGAGTTTGTTGATCGTAGTTCCACAATTACTTTGGCCAGTAGACAGTAATAAATAAAAATAGGAAAGTGGTACTCAAGAAATCAATAACAGAATATATCCTGACTTTGAGTTAAACTTGGAAATTAATCTAAAATTATCTGAAATGGAATAAGAGGATCAAAATATTTCTTTTGGTTGGTTAAGAGCAAGTAAATCCTAACATTTCAAGGATCCTGACAAAACACAAAAGAAAACAGCACCATAAATGAACCATTTTAAACTGTCCATAAAATTGTCCACTAAATTTACGTAACTTTAAAAAATTCAACTACTCACCACTACTATTCAAAAGGGTCTTCAGTATAACAGATCAAATTTTTGTCACATACATATAACTGAATTAAACAGAACTGCATTTGGAGTAGGAATAAAATTGGATGAAAATGCAGATTTATATCATGTGAAACAGATGCAGCACAGATTCAGGACTTTCAGTTACAATATTTTTACACATCTTAACAACTTATCATGTTTCCTGCTATTAATTTTGCTACAACCCCCAGGTCATAATTTTCTTCCATTGTAACCTCCTATCCCAAGTCACTCGCTGTTTTCCAAAACCATGCGAAACACTTCTGAGCACCACATCCTACAATTCTAAAATCACTGTCACAAAGATTTGTGGAAAACACTGTCACAAGTAAATAACTGGGGCTATAATGGCCTATTAGGGCTGTAAGTTCAGTAAAGTTGAGATCTGTAACACATTGATCACTGTTTTATTCCTAGCACTTAAGTATACTGGCAAGAAGCAGGTATTTTATAGGTGCTGGCTGCGCGAAAATATAAAAACTCTATATTCTGGGTAAGCTCAGGGCAGACTGATTAAATCACATTCAAGAGGGTTCAACTGAGGTCAGAGAAGTAGGAGCCATCTTAGTCAAGATATTTTCTTTCTTTTTCAGCTGGGGTTCCATGAGAGAATTAAGTTCTCATGCCCCAAGTCATCCAGTGTAAGTAACGAACTACCCTGTCTCCGATATATCTAGAATGGTACCTAGAAGACTCCCAAGAGTTAAAACGAATGCTCACTAGTTTTAGGCATTTTTTTTTTTGTAAACCCTGAAACAACACATAATATTTTGTGAAGAGCACTTAGTGGTATGTGAATGTTTTAAGAATACAATGTAGGGGCTTCCCTGGTGGCACAGTGGTTGAGAGTCCGCCTGCCGATGCAGGGGACACGGGTTCGTGCCCCGGTCCGGGAGGATCCCACATGCCGCAGAGCAGCTGTGCCCGTGAGCCATGGCTGTTGAGCCTGTGCGTCCGGAGCCTGTGCTCCACAACGGGAGAGGCCACAGCAGTGAGAGGCCCGCATACCGCGCAAAAAAAAAGAATACAATGTAACCATACACACACTGGAAAAATATCACCTGGCTATTTTTTCTGCTGTGCTTTCCACTTCCAAAAAAATATACTGCCAGTTTTCAAAGACCTCACAAATTCTCCATCAATGTAAGACCTCTCCAGCTTCCAGATCCATTTTCCCTGTGCCATGTACATAACAAGTGGGTGAAAGGAATATTATGCAGTAACTGTTTACACACTTTATATATATTTAGTTGTTCAACTCCTCCCAACACCTCAGTGAGATTGAAACTATTGTTATCCTTAATTTACAGATGAGAAAATAGAGATGAAAAAAAAAAAAAAAACTGGCCCAGGACAGACAGCTAATAAGTGGCAAAACTACTCATATACTGCACAGTCTATGTGTTTATAAGAAGCAGAAGAAATATTCCATCATTAGATATTCTAACCAAGAACAGCTGACCGTTTACACATTCTCCAACATAAGGCAGGTGAGAACTTTTGAGAAAATTAGAATTTAAGTAAAAGTGGTTCAATGTAGATGCATTCCTTCATTCAACAAATATTTAATAATTGCCTACTATATGGCAGGGTTCTAGGCAATGAATACAGCGCAATTAAACAAAGTCCCTGACCTCACAGAGCATACATTCTAGTTGAGGGAAGACAAGCACTAAACAAAGAGAATACATAATATATCAGATGGTGATAAAAAGTTACAAAGAAAAACAGAGCCAGGAAACAGGAGAGAGGTAGGTGGCTATTAATTTTGGAGAGTGGTCAGACTTGAAGGTCTCAATGATAAGATGATATATGAACAGAGACCTGAAAAAGTGAGGGAGCAAGCTCACCATGCAGCTATATAAAAAGGAGACCAGATGGGAAACAAAGGCAAAGGTATTAAGGTAGGATTAAAACTGGTGTGTGTGATAGACAGGCTGACTGCATTCAAGACCCCAATTAATGGTTTCCCTGTAGACATACCTTCTGAGTCATAACTTTGTAGTCCCCTTTCCACTCTGACCCTTGGCTTCTCCAATTGACTCACTTTGGGCAACAGGTTATTAGCAAACATGATCCAAGCAGAGGCTTAAAATGAAAATATACACTTCTTCTTGCCCTCCTGCACAACTGAACTTGCTTGCTCTTACACCCCCGCCTTGCTATGAGAACATGCGTGGACTAGCCTGATAGAACCAAGTGCCCTTCAAGGCCATCCTAGACCAGCCAGCCTACCTAGAACCACCAGCTGGTCATAAAAGCATAGTCTAGCCAAAGTAAGACTGCTCATAGACTCATAGTGATTGTTTTAAGTACTAAGGTTTGGGGTGGCTTGAGACACAATAGATAATACATCGTGTTAGAGGAACAGTGACATACAACAACACATACAAAAACTTGTACGTGAATGTTCATAGCAGAGTTATGCATAATAACCAAAAAGGGGAAACAACTCAAACATTCATCAACTGATAATAAATAAAATGTGGTGTATATCCGTTCAATGTATATATTTGGCAATAAATATATACGCTACAACATGAACAAACCTTAAATACTAAATGAAAGAAGCCAGTTACAAAGGACCACAAATTGTGTATTTCCATTTACATAAAATGTCCAGAATAGGGAAATCCACAAGAGGCAGAAACTAGACTACTGGTTGCCTAAGACTGGGGAGAATAAAGGGATTGAGGGATGAGAGCTAAGAGGTGTGGGTTTCTTCTTTGGAGTGATGAAAATATCCTAAAGTTGATTTTGGTGAGGGTTTTTGCACAAGTCTGTAAACATATGAAAGGCCACTGAATTACACATTAAATGGGTGATTAATATAGTATGTGAACTATATATCTATAGAGATTGGTTTTTTAGAAAGAAAGTGACATGATCACTTAGATTTTTTAAATGGCTGCTACATTGAAAATGGACCATAGTGGGAGCAAGAGTCGATGCCAAGAAACCAGATGGGAGATGACTGCCAAAGGAAAGATGATGGTGCTTTTTACCAAATTTATACTGGCAGAGGTGGTAAAACACGTCAGATTCTGGATATAGTATAAAGGTGGAGTCAACAGGATTTGCTGACGAATTGAATGTGGGGTATGATGGAAAGCAATCATCTTTGACTCTGCAGTTTTTAACCTAAGTCAAAGAATATAAGAGCCCCAAATCAAAAAGACTGCAGAAGGAACACTGGGGATAGGAGAAAAAGGCACAACATGTGGAATTAGAAATTTTATTTTAAACATCCTGACATGCCTATTAAACAACCAGAGTAAAGACATTAAATAGGAGCTGGGTATTCACATCTAGAATTAAATAAGATGTCTGGGCTGGAGATATAAATTTGGAAGTTGAGAAATAACATGTTTTTCACTCATTCTAAGAGATCACCCCCCACCACACACACATGCACATTATAACAACAGAATGCAATCTTATGATTGATGACATCTTAAAATTGCTGTTGCCCACATGGTGGGCATGATATAGTTACCAGTGCCTGAGGATGTACAATTTGGCCAAGGCTATTCACACTGTTGTCAGTCAACTAAGTTATATGCATTGTTGGTATTGCATATGTTGAGATTAACTGCCACTAAGATTATAACATGACTCCATACTGAAACAAAAGTTATTATAGATGCAGAAAGACATATAAATAGAGATGCCAAACATAAATTTGATATTGATAAAGCAAATAAGCCTAAAAAGGCTATGTCTGGGATAAAATATATGCAAATGATGTGACTGACAAGGGCTTAATTTCCAAAATATACAAACAGTTCATACAGCTCAATATTAAAAAAAAAAAAAACCCAACCAAAAAATGGGCAGAAGACCTAAACAGACATTTCTCCAAAGAACACACACAGATGGCCAACAGGCATATGAAAAGATGCTCAACATTGCTAGTTGGTAGAGAAATGCAAATCAAAGCTACAGTGAGGTATCACCTCACACCAGTTAGAATGGCCATCATCAAAAAGTCTACAAGGGACTTCCCTGGTGCTCCAGTGGTTAAGAATCTGCCTTCCAATGCAGGGGATGCGGGTTCGATCCCCAGTTGGGGAACTAAGATCTCACATGCCTCAGGGCAACTAAGCCCATGCACTCTAGAGCCCGTGCACTGTAACTAGAGAGCCCGCACGCTGCAACTACTGAGCCCACGCGCCACAACTAGAGAGAAGCCCGCCCACCATAAGGAAGAGCCCATGCACCACAATGAAAGATCCCACATGCCAGAACAAAGATCCCACGTGCCATAACTAAGACCCAATGCAGCCAAATAAATAAATCAATAAATATTAAAAGAAAAAAGTCTACAAATACTAAATGTTGGAGAGGGATTGGAGAAAAGGGAACTCTCCTACACTGTTGGTGGGAGTGTAAATTGGTTCAGTCACTATGGAGAACAGTATGGAGCTTTCATTAAAAAAACTAAAAATAGGGCTTCCCTGGTGGCGCAGTGGTTGGGAGTCCACCTGCCGATGCGGGGGGTGTGGGTTCGTGCCCCGGTCCGGGATGATCCCACATGCCGTGGAGTGGCTGGGCCCGTGGGCCATGGCCACTGGGCCTGTGCGTCTGGAGCCTGTGCTGCGCGGCAGGAGAGGCCATGGCAGTGGGAGGCCCGTGTACCGCAAAAAAAAAACAAAAAAAAACTAAAAACAGAGTTACCATATGATACAGCAATCCCACTACTGGGTATATATCCAGAAAAGATGAAGATTCTAATTCGAAAAGATACATGCACCCCAATGTTCATTGCAGCACTGTTTACAATAGCCAAGACATGGAAGCAATCTAAGTGTCCATCGACAGATGAATGGATAAAGAAGATGTGGTATATATGTATGCGTGTGTATGTCTGTGTACACACACACACACACACACACACACACACACACACAATGGAATACTACTCAGCCATAAAGAAGAATGAAATAATGCCATGTGCAGCAATACAAATGGCCCTAGAGATTATCATACTAAATGAAGTCAGACAGAGAAAGACAAATACCATATGATATCACTTATATGTGGAATCTTAAAAAATGATACAAATGAACTTATTCACAAAACAGAAACAGACTCACAGACATAGAAAACAAATTTAGAGTTACTGGAGGGGAGGAATAAATTAGGAATTTGGGATTAACAGACACACACTACTATATATAAAATAGATAAACAACAAGGACCTACTGTATAGCGCTGGGAGCTATATTCAGTATCTTGTAATAACCTATAACGGAAAAGAATCTGGAAAGGAATACCACTTTGCTGTACACGTGAAACTAACACAAAATTGTAAATCAACTATACTTCAGTCAATCAGTCAACAGGCTACAACAGTTAAGTATGAAATAAAAATGTTAAGTGAAAATAAGCACTAAAATAGACTAGTTTTTGGTGGTACATAAAACAACAATGCATCTTACAATCAACAGTATCTTAAATTCAGTGAAAAATGATAGATGATATTTAAAATCACGAAAATGAATTAGATTACCAGGGAAGTGATAGTAGATAGAGAAAAGAGATAGGGCAGCTTCCTACCTAATCATAGTTCTATCCTCACAGGAAAATTGCTAGAATTTAGTGAGATATTTTATAAAGCACTGAGCAGATTGCTTAAGACATAATTGAAAATACAATTATTAGTCACTAATGTTATCATCAAATGTTTAAAGGCTTATGACAGAAGTTCCATCAATGGGCCATTTTCCAGGGAAGGTGTGCCAGCCAGGAAGGCCACATTACACTCCACAGTCTCTTTGCCTTAAAACAAAAAAGGTTTAGTTTTCATTCATGCTATATGTCCATTTCAGGTAGGCAGGGAAGCCCTGTTTACTGTAGTCAGACAGGATGCAGGTTGATAAAGCAGCAGTCACTATTTTTAAAAATGCCAATTACCAGGCTGGATAGAAAAAAAAAACTCTGGAGGGCCTGACACTGGCAATTAGACATAGGACATGAGGTGACACAGGTCATATCTGTTCATAGCACAATGAATAGAACTAGTCACATGGCCTTCTGTGTGATCGGAATAGGAAAGCTGGATATGGGTAAGGCACACAAATGACTACCAGGGAAGGCTAATTTATCTAGAAATCCATAGATACAAGAAAACTGTAGAAAAACAGTCTGAGACTTTGGCTTAGAAAGAATGATTACTAGATGCCATGGAAGAAATGAAGAAACGCATTACATCTATCAAACACTATCCACATTTTAATGGTCTTTGAATACGCTGCCCCTTCTGCTAGAACATTCTTTCCTTCCATTACCCACACCATTCCACAATACAGTCAAATAGGGAACTAGGCTTTTTTCCCCTAAAGTCTTTAATGTGAACAAAAACAGTAAGCCCCAAACACACTGATTAGCACATACTTAAGCTGATCCATATTAGAAACAAACAATACAATCATAAGAAATCTGGGATATAATTTTAAATTCCAATATTTAGCCAGGAAACTGAAGGATTTGAAATTTAATGTTGTTTTCTTCTCTTCTCCCAATGATAAAAGAGGAAAAATTAGGAAGTAAAATGGCTATCTATAAAGAAGAAATTATAAATATAAATTAGGGTGTTCCTTGAGATCCATAATAATTCTGTAACACCTTACTTCTGATAATAGACACTGCCACCTGGACACAGGAAAGACATGTTATACAAGATGGACCAATCGTGTACTTCAACCCACCAGACTGGGCAATTGGGCAAATGATTCCAGTCATAAACAATTAAATATTTTCCCAGGAATTTTCCTGAAATTTAGGTTTCCTGACTATATATGTGTGACTATATGTTCTTAGCTATATACATTTGACTATAGTCACGTAAGTGGAAGCAAATGAATCTAGGGCTACTTACAGCCATGCTCCCCACCACAGGGGAAAACCTATCTCCAAAGAAAAAAAAGGAGCAAATATTTAGAAACAAGCAAAGAAAGGTGGAAAATAGAATACCAGTGGTGTCTGACAACCTAAGGTCCTGCCTTGACTGATTCCTGCAGCTCAACTAGTTAGTATACTTACCATAAATTTCCCTTTTTTTTGATTAAGGTGGATTGAGTTAAGTTTCTGTTCTGATCAACACTGTTTTTGCCAAATAATATATTTAAAAGAAGAATTTGGTTTCAGTGTCCATTGGCTGAAGAACACCAGAAGAACAGGTTCCCTGTAGATGGCGTGAAAACTAGGAAGAAATGTATCTGGCTACAAACATGCCCATCTAATCCAAGCTGCATAATGAATTCTGAGACTGGCCAGAAAGCCCAGATAAAGACTCAAATTGAGTAACACTGAAAAGTAAACACATGAAAGAAATATCCATATGCTAGAGGTATCCAATTTTCCTTTCTGATCATGCAAAAGGTTATATAACTAGTTCTATTCAACACGTTATGAACAGAAATTACCTGTGTTAATGATTTTTAAAAATCTGATCAGCAGTAAGCCTTATAAATTCAAGTAGCCATAATCAAGTTACCAAGTATAATTTAAAAAGACAAAACTTTCAACACAAGAAGGTAACTTTTACTGAAACTTGATATATTCAATAGATCTCTTTTACATAGATTCAACCAAAAAAGAAGAAAAAGAGAGAGGATGAACAAAGGTGAAGGGTAAAGGGAAGTGAAGAGTAATCATCATTGTATGTGAATCTTCACATCTGAGCATGGAAAGGCAGTGATGAATATCTGAGCAGCATTTCTAAGCTTAACTGTGAACTTATATGACTATCATTCCCTAGTCAGATTAATTCTCTGAACATAACATTCAAAATGTCCAGCAAACAATTCAAAATTACTCAGAATACAAAGAACCAGGAAAACCTCCAACTCACATGGAAAAGACAAGCAAAAGTTACAATCCCCAACATGACCCAGATGTTGGGAGTTCTCTGACAAAAACTTTAAGCAACTTTAATAAAAATACTTCAACAAGCAATCAAAAATAATCTTGAAGCAAATGGAAAACTAGAGAGCCTCAGCAAAGCAAGAGAAGACAATACAGAAAATCACAATAACAGAAATTTAAACACTCAATGGATGGGCTCAACAGCAGAATGAAGATAGAGGAGTCAGTGAACATGAAGGCAGATCAATAGAAATTATCCAATCTTAACAGCAGAAAGAAAAAGAATTGAAATTTTTTTTTAAAAATTGGGGTTCTATGGGACAACAACAATAGGTCTAACATTTGTGTCACTGAACTTCCAAAAGGAGAGGAGAGTGAAGCAATAAAAAATATATGAAGAAATACTGGTTGAAATCTCCCCAAATTTGACAAAATGCATAAAACTACAGATTCAGAAAGGTCAGTGAATCCCCAAATGGATAAATATATAGAAATTCACACCCACACACATCATTAAGTGTTGAAAACTAAAAACAAAGCCATTATCTTGAAAGCAGAGAAAAATGACCCATAAACTATATGGGAACAACATTTCAGATGACTACAGATTTCTCAAAAGAAACCATGAAGGCAGAAAGAAGTAGCACAACATTTCAAAGTGTTGAAAGAACTGTCAACCTAGTACTTTATCTAGTGAAATATCTCTCAGCAATGAAGTAAAATAAAGATATCTTCAGATAAATAAAAACTAAGAAAATTTGCTGCCAACAAGACCTGCTCTAAAAGAATTACTGAAAGAAATTCTTCACACAGAAGAGAAATGATATCAGAAGGAAACTTGAAAGAGCAGGAATGAAGAGCAACAGAAATGGTAAATATCTGGGTAAATATAATACACTAACCCTCTCTTCTTACATTCTTTAAATATGTTTAATAGTTGAAAGGAAAATTTATAACATTTCCTAACGAGGCTTTCCATAAAGGAAAATGTAATATGCAAGACAAGAATAACAGAAAGGGGTGCGGTGGAGGGGATAAAGACACCTATATAATGGTAACTATATTTCTATAATCTACTTAAGGGAGTAGAGAATTTATTCTAAGCAGAGAGTGAAAACTTTAGTATGTATATTACATATACATATAATGTAATCTCCAGAGCAAGCACTAAAGAAACTATAGAGAGACATATTTAAAGAAAATAACCACACTAGGTGAATTTTAAATGGAATAGTAAAAAAATGCTCAAATAACCTAAGAGAAGGCAGGAAAAGAGAAACAGAGTAATGAAAAACAGAGGAAACTATTAGAAAACAAATTACTAAACTGGTCAACCTAAATCCAAACTTATCAATAACTATATTAAATGTAAATGGTCTACAGATACAAATTAAAAGACAAAGATCATCAGAAGGGATGAAAAAATACCTAAATACACAGTGTCTACAAGTAACTCACTTTAAATATGCATCAGAATCACACAGAGGGCTTGTTAAAATACAGACTGCAGAGCCTCATGCTCAGAGTTTCTGATTCGGTAGGTCTAAGGTAGAGTCTGCATTTTTAAACAGATTCCCAGGTAATGCTGCCACTGCTGGTATGGGTACCACACTTTGAGAACAATTTATTTAAAAGAATGTTTCTTAATTTCTAAAAAGCTATGTTAAAGGATATGGGATCAGTTTTCAATAAATATTGTTGATTTCCAGTTTTATTAACGGTATCTCTTGAATGTACAAATAGTGTATAGGGGTGATATGTATACTTTGGCTCCTTTTGTGTCTGAAAATACCTTGGCCAGGTATGGGATTCTTTTTTTTTTTTTATTGTGGTATGCAGGCCCCTCACTGTTGTGGCCTCTCCCGTTGCAAAGCACAGGCTCCGGACGCGCAGGCTCAGCGGCCACGGCTTACGGGTCCAGCCGCTCCGTGGCATGTGGGATCTTCCTGGACCGGGGCACGAACTCGTGTCCCCTGCATCAGCAGGCGAAATGTCAACCACTGCACCACCAGGGAAGCCCCCGGGTATGGGATTCTTAATCACAGCTTTATTTTTCTCTCAGTGTTGCCATTGTTCACCTGATTATCTTTCCTTTCTGTTCTATATAGAAGCTTATGATCATGTTTATCCCTAATACTCAGTAATTTCACCAGGAAATTCAACTTTTGCTTGTTATTCTGCCTTTCAATATACAGATTCAAGTCTTTCTTCAGCTCAGGATATAGTCTTCTATTATTTACTTAATTATTACTTCTCTGCTTCTATTTTCCTTCTAGAAACCTGTTAATTCGTGTTAGAGTTCCTGAGTCTATCTTGTAAGTCACTTACATTTTTACTAATGAATTCCAATTCTGTGTATTTCTCTCTTTTTACTGATTAACGGGTTATGTACCAAACACACTATTTTAGGCTTTAGACATGTAACAAAGTCCCTGCCCTCATGGAGTATACATTCTATTAGGGGAACAAACAAACAAGAAAACAAATGTATAATTTCCAGCAGTGATCAATGCTTTGTAGAAAATTCAATCAAGGTAAGAGACAGAGAGTAGGAAGAAGGCTTTTATTTTATTTTTAAATTTTATTTATTTATTTATTTTTGGCCACACCACACCTCCCGGCGTGTGGGATCTTAGTTCCCTGACCAGGGATCGAAGACATGCCCCCTGCAGTGGAAGTGCAGAGTCTTAACTACTGGATTGCCAGGGAAGTCCCAAGAAGGCTCTTTTAGAAAGAGTTGTTTGTGGTTAGGAAAGGTCTTGTCAAAGAGGTAGTAACATCTGAACAGATATGAGAATGAAGTGAGAAAGCTGGGGAAAATATTCTCCAGGCAGAAAAAAAATAGCAACTAATAAAGAAAGCCCTAGGTCACAAGTATGCTTGGAGTACTCTGAGAACGAGAAAGCCAGTGTAGCTAATGTGAAGTAAGAAAATGCAGATAGTGCAAAACAACAGCTGTCAAACTTTTTGCTCTCAGGATCCCTCTACACTCTTAAAAATTACTGAGGATCCCAAAAACTGTTGTTTACATGGGCTGTATCTAATGATATTTGCCATATTAAGAAATAAGACTGAGAAATTGTTAAGGTATTAATTTAATAATAAATCCATTGTTTAACACAAATAACTTTTTTAATAAAAAAATAAGTCTACTGTCCAAAACAAACAAAAAAAGAATTTAGTGAGAAGAATGGCACTGTTTTACATTTTTACAATTCTCTTTAATGACTAGTTTAACAGAAGGTAGCTGGATTCTCATATCTGTTTCTACATTAACCTGCAGCAATAATACATATAATGTAGCATCTGGAAAATCCATTCTATACTCAGGAGAATGAGAGAGAAAAAGGTAAATATCATCCCACTATTATTATAAAGATAGTTTGGGCCTTATGGCTCTTCTGAAAGGGGCCTAAGGACCTCCAGCTGCCCCTGGACCACATTTTGAGAATCATTGGTTTAGAAGATGAAGTTACAGAGGCTGGCGGGGGCCAGATTACATAAACCTTGAAACCATAGTTTAAAGTTTGGCTTTTGTTTTAAGTGTAGTTTTCTAAGCAAAGGAATAACATAATATAAATTACATTTTAAATAATCACTCCCACTGCTATGTAGAGAACAAAATATAAGGGGGCAAGACCAGCTGGAAGGTTATTGCAGTAACTGGGGAGATGACAGTAGCTAGGACTAAGATGGTGGCAAAGAAAATAGTGAGAACTGATCTGGTTCAAGAGGTATTTCAAAGGTAGAGCCAATGGCACTCACTGGAAGAGTGGATTTTGGATGTGAAGGAAAAAAGATTTACTTGGTCTTCCAGAACACAAATTTGGTTCTGAACAGTGGTTTCTCTTTTTCAGTTTGTCTTCGGAAGGTATACATTTGGAAATTAGTCCAAGAGAAAATTATCTTGGCTCCATGTTTGAAATATATCCTGTATCAGATGACTTCTTACCACTTCCCCTGCTATCACTCCAGTCCAAACTACCATCATCTCTCTCCCAGAATCTCCACTGATTTGTTCACTGAACTCACAGATGATTAAAATAAAAAGAGGACTTCCCTGGTGATGCAGTGGTTAAGAATCCGCCTGCCAATGCAGGGGACACGGGTTCGAGCCCTGGTCCGGAAAGATCCCACATGCCGTGGAGTAACTAGGCCCATGTGCCACAACTACTGAGCTTGTGCTCTAGAGCCCACATGTCACAACTACTGAGCCCACATGCCCCAACTACTGAAGTCCGCACATCCAGAGTCCGTGCTCCGCAACAAGAGAAGTCACCACAATGAGAAGCCCGTGCACCTCAATGAAGAGTAGCCCCCACTTGCCACAACTAGAGAAAGCCCACGTGCAGCAACAAAGACCCAATGCAGCCAAAAATTAATTAATTAATTAATTAACAAATTTATTAAGAAAAATAAATGAAAGAAAAGAAAAAGAAAACAAGAAATTGTGGATAATGCATTATGGGTATGGTTGTGGCATTAAAAACAACATGTAACTCCACTCAGAGTACCATTAATCAAACAAAAAACTTAAGCCCTATATCAAAATATAGTCATGAGAATATATTTATATGCTTTCAATTAAAATGATACATGTATCTCCTTCTTTCCTTAAATAATTTTCCATTTTAACCATTTTCAATTAACAACCTTTTTCAATTAACTGGCACTGACTGCATGATTTAAGCATCAACTTAAATGGCAAACGTAAATAGCAAGATAGCTTTTCATTTGCTTTTAATACAAATGACATCACAACCTAATGGACTATAAGTTCAAAGATCACAACTATGGAGATAATACACAGCAATAATCAATGAAAAATCAAATAAACCTTAAATTGATAAAATCTTCAAACAGGAAAGAAATACTATGAATACATTTGTGTGTATGTGTGTGTGTGTGTGTGTGTATCTAGGATACACACACACACGTATCCTAGAAAGCTTCACAGTTGTACAAAGAACAGAATGTCTACAACCCTTTCTATGTAAAATGTAAGCAAGTTCTAGATCCAAGCCTAGAACTTAAACCAACTTTACTTTTTATCTCATATAAGAAAAAACAGTATTATTTCTTTTTCTTAATTATTTTTAAGCACAACTGAACTATCTGTTTCAAAAGATACTATAAAGGATAATTTTCCTATAGTTTTCTGCTATGAAAAGCAAAGCAAAGCAGTCACTTGACCTTCCTAACTATTTCCTGGTCATCCCTTGGCAAACATTCTGCAGTTATCTTAAGAAGTCTACCTTTAATATAGTTAAGATTTTAACCACCGAATTTGGAATCCACCACAGGCAGGATGTCCTATGTTCTCTTATCTTACTAGATCGTATTTAGTTACATCTTGTATTATTCCCACAGGGCAATTCTGTTTTTCTTCCATGGTAATTATTTACTTTTCCAGTTAGCCAAGTGCAATATTTTAGGGCTTAACCTTTAATCTATAGTACATATTTTTCAAGGCTCCTAAAAATGTGTTCTTAAGTATCTGTAGCTATTTAATACTGTTCAAATAGTGTGGGATCCTCCCAGACCGGGACACGAACCCATGTCCCCTGCATCGGCAGGCGGACTCTCAACCACTGTGCCACCAGGGAAGCCCTCAGTTCCCTTTTCTAAAGATGAATAACCAGGAATTCCCTGGTGGCGCAGTGATTAAGAATCTGCCTGCCAATGCAGGGGACACGGGTTCAAGCCCTGGTCCTGGAAGATCCCACATGCCGTGGAGCAACTAAGCCCATGCATCACAACTACTGAGCCCGTGTGCCACAACTACTGAGCCTGAACTCTAGAGCCCGTGAGCCACAACTACTGAAGCCCATGTGCCGCAACTACTGAAGCCCATGAGCCTAGAGCCCGTGCTCCACAACATGAGAAGCCACTGCAATGAGAAGCTCGCGCACCGCAACGAAGAGTAGCCCCTGCTTGCTGCAGCTTATAAAGGATAATTTTCCTATAGTTTTCTGCTATGAAAAGCAAAGCAAAGCAGTCACTTGACCTTCCTAACTATTTCCTGGTCATCCCTTGGCAAACATTCTGCAGTTATCTTAAGAAGTCTACCTTTAATATAGTTAAGATTTTAACCACCGAATTTGGAATCCACCACAGGCAGGATGTCCTATGTTCTCTTATCTTACTAGATCGTATTTAGTTACATCTTGTATTATTCCCACAGGGCAATTCTGTTTTTCTTCCATGGTAATTATTTACTTTTCCAGTTAGCCAAGTGCAATATTTTAGGGCTTAACCTTTAATCTATAGTACATATTTTTCAAGGCTCCTAAAAATGTGTTCTTAAGTATCTGTAGCTATTTAATACTGTTCAAATAGTGTGGGATCCTCCCAGACCGGGACACGAACCCATGTCCCCTGCATCGGCAGGCGGACTCTCAACCACTGTGCCACCAGGGAAGCCCTCAGTTCCCTTTTCTAAAGATGAATAACCAGGAATTCCCTGGTGGCGCAGTGATTAAGAATCTGCCTGCCAATGCAGGGGACACGGGTTCAAGCCCTGGTCCTGGAAGATCCCACATGCCGTGGAGCAACTAAGCCCATGCATCACAACTACTGAGCCCGTGTGCCACAACTACTGAGCCTGAACTCTAGAGCCCGTGAGCCACAACTACTGAAGCCCATGTGCCGCAACTACTGAAGCCCATGAGCCTAGAGCCCGTGCTCCACAACATGAGAAGCCACTGCAATGAGAAGCTCGCGCACCGCAACGAAGAGTAGCCCCTGCTTGCTGCAGCTAGAGAAAGCCCGCACGCATCAACGAAGACCCAACGCAGCCCAAAATAAACACATTATTTTTTTTAAAAAAAAGAGATGAATAACCACACAATAGATTATTTTGGCTTTCTCCCCTCCTAATAAACTGTTATATGTACTCAAATGGTGATTTTTAAATTTATATACTGATTTATTCACAGACCTCCCTACTAACTAAGCTAAGGCCAGTATGTATGTGCTATGTAAAATAAAAATAGGCACAGAGGCACACAATAAAATGGTAACTATCACTTACTAATCAGGTTACATACATTAACTCATTAAACTGTTACAACAGAGTAAGATAATATGTACTCCAATTTACAGATGAGTGGTAAGGTTCAGCAAGGTTAAGTAACTTGCCCATATTCATAACAAGAAGGATCTGAATCCAGATCCATCTCCTTTAGTAATGAGAAATGACAGTATTTCAACAAAGGCTTCAAACAAATCACAAATCCAATAAAGAATGACCATCTACAGGAGACCCTGACAATGAAATTTAACCAACATACCCATTATACGCAAATAACTATAGGCTTTAGAAATATGGAGACAACCAAACTCTACTTTTTAGAAAAACATGAGAATTTAAAAGGAGACATAAGATATCTTTTACTTCTCCAGAAGCTGCTAATTTAAGTCAGGTCCCCATTACAGAGATTCTTAAACTTCCCAGTTTCAAGATCCCTCTATAGACTTAAAATTTCCTGAGGACGCCACAGAGCCTTTATTCATGCAGGTTATAGCTATCAATATTCATCATATTAAAAATTATATCCAAGAAATTGTTATACCTAATTCATTTAAAAATTACAACAAACTCATTAACACAAATCATCTATTTTTTATGAAAAAATAACTACATTTTCCAAAACAATAAAAAACAGTGAAAATGAAAAGTGGCATTAATAGCTACCTTAACAGAAGACATCTGAATTCTCATATCATCTTCTGCATTCAATCTGCTGCACTATCACACATCACATCACCATATACTCACAGGACAATGAGAGTCAAAAGGCAGATAATGTCTTAGTATTATGAAAATAGTTTTGACCTCAAGGACCCTCTAAGGGTCTCAAGAACCCACAGGCACTCTTTACTATTCCTTCATATCACTTTTCAAAATTTACAATTACATATATGTGTAAACAGATTTTGTTCAACGTCCACAATGTATACACATAGTGCCCAGCACACAGTCATCACGTAAGTCTGCTGAATTAACATACTACAATACAAAGAAACTACTCTGGTTAAAAGAAGGTAAAAGGACAACATGTGTCAGGAGGCACACTTGGAAGCCTTCATATTTGACCTGGGTCCTCAAGGATAGTTAGAATTTTATTAAGTATATGGGGTAAGAGTATTCCAGTCATAGTAAATAATCATCAGTGGCATCAAGGTACAAGGTATGTTAATGATAACTACTGCAATAGTTTGGTTTGGCTACAGCATAAGTGAATAAGAGTTTAGGAGGAGATAAAGGTAATAAAGGTAGGCTGAAAAATCTACAGTGGAGTTTGGCTTTTATTTTAAAGACAAGGCCAAATGGTCAGCACCCTTGGTTTCAATTCTATACCACCATTTACTAGATGGGCTTGGATCAATTTATTCCAAATCTTATTCTGCTCTTACTTCATAGTTTATTTTAATGGTTTTATGAGACAATCATTTCATGTGTTACCTTGTTTACTATCATTACTCTAAACTATTATCTTTACTCCCTGAACTACTACTTACAAAGGCATCCTAACTGGTTCCCCCACTTCCTTTGCCCTACTTTCATTCCTCTCACATCCATTCTCCACAGTCAGAGTGAAATCCCTAAAACACAAATCTGATCGCATGATTCTCCTTGCTTAAAGCTTTAATGGCTTCCCAATGACTCAGAATAAAACCTAAAGTTCTTAGCAAAGAATACAAGATCCTAAATGATTTTGTTCCTGCCTACCTCCTGCCTCATCAGGCACTATTCTCTCCATCCCTTATTCAATAAACTCAACCACAATGGAGTTCCAGCAGCAAACCTTTTCACATGCTATTCCTTCTTCCTGGAAAACTCTTCGCTCAGCACTTTTCCAAACTAGCACAGCTTATTCAGATAGAAGAGATCTTTAGATTTCACTTCCTCCCAGAGGCCTTTCCTCATTACCCTCCTCCCAGTCTATATTGGATACTCAAACTCTCACAGCAGATAATCACAATTCAGAATTTATGTGTATATATGTATTTTTAAAATAATTTTGTAAAGGACAGCTGATGGCAGAGACTACATCTAAGCCAGCACATAGCGTAATTTTTTAAATGCAGTTTTTGTTGTTATAAATGGCTTTTGATCTGATTAGACATATATTTTAGGATGTTTAGGTTAACTAACAAGTCAGAGAGGTACTAGAGGCAGAGAGTCCCATTAAAAGCGTGCTACAATTATCAGCAAGAAGTAATGAGAGTCTGAACTACTGTTGATCAATTTAATATCCTACCACAACCCTGCAGGGTAGCAAGGAAGAAGTTAAGGTTCTGAGAGAGTAAATGGCCATTCCAAAAGAGGAAGTTTGAGAACTTTTTGTCTAATAATTCAGCTATGAGTTTAGATGACCAGAAAAGTACGGTGCTGAGAGAAACTGTAATCCCAACTCTACAAAGTAAATCATCACAATTGTAATACTGAAGTGCGTGCAAGAGAAGCCCCTTTATTCAACGTAATAAAGTCTAACGGTTGGTTAATTGAGAAGGTTAGTTAAATCAGGGAATCATAAGCAATGATAAAACCTTAACCATTTTATTTTAAGTTATTTCAAGCAACATTTTCTCTGGTTTGGTATAAAAACTGGTCAAGACCATAAAAAATCCGAGAAAACTAATCAGCTCTTTCTAACAACACAAATAATCCTGATACCAAAACTGGGTAGAACAGCACAAGACAGCTACAGACTAATCTCATTTATAAACAAAGATGGAAAAGCCCTAAATAAAAACCTGTATTAGCAAATGGAATTCAATAACAAATTAAAAGAACACACACTGTGATAAAATGTATCCCATAAGTAATAATGAGTTTCTCAAAACTAGGATGTCTGCGTATATAATTACTTACATTAGTAGAAGAAAGAAGAAAAAACCATACAATCACCTCAACAGATGTAGGAAAAAATATCTGACAAAATTCAATACCCATTTATGGTAATAAAAAAAAAAAAAACCACAAACCTCTCAAACTAGAAATTCAATCAACAAGCATACAGAAGCATTCCCATTAAAGACAGCAGAAATAAAAATATAGTGATACAGATCACTACAACTATCAAACATTGTATGGAAGGCCCTAGGCAGTGTGTTAGAACAAGAAAAAAAAAAAAAAAAGACATAAGCATGGGAAGGGAAAAAAATAAAATAATCATTACTCGTACATATGATTGTTACTTAAAAATCCAGGACAATCCACTGATGAACTTGAGAAGTAACAAGAGTTCTGTAAGAACCCGATACAAAAATCAACATACAAAAGAAACAATAGGTTCCTTACATACCAAACCATAATTTTTTTTTTATCCCATTTGCAAAAGCACAAAAGATTCTCAGGAATAAAACTAACCCCCCCATTCCCCAAAGTATGAGAACATTATATAGAAAACTATAAACATTTATTTAAGGAAATAATGGACCTAAATAAATGAAGATAAAGACCATGTTCATGAACTGGAAAACTCAATTTGTAAATATCTAATATATATGTCCCTATATTAATATATAAATTTGATACAATCACTATCAAAATCCCAGTAGGACTTTTTATAGAACTTGACAACCTGATTCTAATAGTCATATGGAAGAGTAAATGAGCATGTTTGCACAAAATGAACAAAGAGAAGAGACTGGCATTACCAAAATGCAAGATACAGTATAAAGTAGCAGTGCAGACCTAGTGCTCTTACAGACAAACAAATCAAGAGATAGCCCAGAAACAGACTCACGGAAAGCTGGTATATATTAGAGATGGTGTCACAAAACAGAAAGAGGAAAAAAGACCACGCACATGTAGGCAAATGGTGTTTGGATAATTATATCCCCCCAAATACCTTCATATCTTCACATAATAAATACCAGACCACTTAAATACCTACAAAAATTTTAAAAACTTTAAATTTATCAGAAGACAAAATAAGGTAATATCTTTTTAAATCCTGGGTACAGAAAGATTTCTAGACAAGAAAGCAAAAAAAAAAGGAAAAGATGGATAAGTTTGACCACATAAACAATAACAACAAACTTCTTCATAACAAAAGCCCGGAAGAAAATATTTTTGACACATAATAGATTAAAAAAATATCCATAATATAAAATAGAACACTTAAAAATAAATTTTAAAAACAAAATAAGCACAATACATAAATGGGCAGAAGATGCCCACAAATAATTCAAAAAGAAAAAATCCAAAGGCACATAAACATATAAAAACATACTCAACCTCAGTAATAATCAGGGATAGAAATTAAAGTTAAATTTTTTTCTTCTATCATAAACTTATGTAGAGAAGAGTTTACAAAACATATCTATAGCTTAAAGAATAACTGTAAATTAGAGCAAACCTTACATAATCACAACCCAAAAAACAGCACCGCTAGTATCTTAAAAGCCTCCATGCGTCCTCCTCAATCGCATCCACTTTGTCATCCCTGAAATAATCACTATCACTCTTTATTTTTGTGATTATTCCCTTGATTTTCCTTATAATTCTAGTATCTATAATTTGCATTCCTGAACAATAGTTAATTCCATTTGTTTTTGAACTGTTTATGAATAGAATCATGTTGCATGTAGTCTTTTGTGATTTTCTAATGTTTGACTATTTGGGAGATCCACACCGACTGATGCAGGAGCCGTCTGTGGTTTTTTCTAATCTATCTGAACAATATTTTTATTCCATAAGTGAATATACCATGATTTATCTATCCAATCCACTACTGATGGACATCTGAATTTCGTGTCTGTGTATTTTGGGGTTAACAGGAGTAATGCTGCTATGAACATTCTTCTATACATAAGCTTCCTAGTCCACATATTGACACATTTCTCTAGGACAATGGTTGGTTTTTAAAGTATGATTCCTGGGCCAGCAACACCAGCATCACCTGGGAACTTGATAGTAATACAAATTACCAGGCTCCACCCCATTCTTACTGAATCAGAAACTCTGGGGGTGGGCCCAGCCATCTGTCTTCAGAAGCCTTCCAGGTGGTTCTGATACACACTCAAGTCTCACAACCACTGTTCTAGGGTAACTGCCTAGGAGTAGTATTGCAGGTTGTAGAAAACTATTAATTTCCAAAGTGGTTCTTCCAATTCACACTCCTACCAGCAGCGGAAGAGCTCCCACTGCTCCATATCCTTACCAACGCTTGATACTGTCACATATTTATTTCTGTCAATTTAGTCTGTATAAAATGGTCTCTTGTGGTTTTAATTTCTATTCTCCTGTTAATGAGGATAACGTTCTTTTCATATGTTAACCGGTCATTTAAATTTCTTTTATCATCAAATGCCTTCTCAGACTTTTTTGCCCTTTTTCTACTTGGCGTTCTTTGTCTTAGGGATTCATAACAGTTGTCCATTCATTATATGTTGTGGTATGTAACTTCTAAAATGGCCCCAAAGATTCTCACCTCTTGGTATTCATGCCCTTGTACAACCTCCCCTCCTTGAGTGTGGGCTGGGTTTACTGAGTTGCTACTGAATAGAATATGGCAGAAGTGATGGGATGTGACTTTTAAGATTAAGTTTTAAGAAGACCATCAACTTGGGCTTCCCGGGTGGCGCAGTGGTTGGGAGTCCGCCTGCCAATGCAGGGGACACGGGTTCATGCCCCGGTCTGGGAAGATCCCACATGCCATGAAGAGGCTGGGCCCGTGAGCCGTGGCCGCTGGGCCTGGGCGTCTGGAGCCTGTGCTCCGCAACAGGAGAGGCCACAGCAGTGAGAGGCCTGCGTACCGCAAAAAAAAAAAAAAGAATACCATCAACCTAAGTGTCCATCAACAGATGAATGGTAAAGAAGATGTGGTATATCTGTAGATATACCATCTACAGATATCTATAGATAGATATACAATGGAATACTACTCAGCCATAAAAAAGAATGAAATTTTGCCATTTACAACAATACAGATGTACTTGGAGGGCATCATGCTTAGTGAAATAAGTTAGAGAAAGACAAGTACTGTATGTTATCACATATGTGGGATCTAAGAAACAAAACAAGTGAATAAATACAACAAAACAGAAACAGAGTCACAGAAATTAGAGAACAGACTCATGGTTACCAGTCGGGAGAGGGAAGGAGGGGGTCAAAGTAGAGGTAGGGGATTAAGAGGTACAAAATTACAGGTAGGGGATTAAGAGGTACAAACTACTATGTATAAAATAAATAAGCTACAAGGATATACTGATCAGCACAGGGAATACAGATTTAAAAAAAAAACAGACTGTGGCTTCCACCTTAGAAAGTCTCTCTTACTCTCTTCTGGATCTTTCATTCTGGGAAAAGCCAGCTGCCATGTTATGAGGTGGCCCTATAAAGAGGCCCATGTGAGTGAATCTGGAACTGGATCTTCTGAGGCTTGCAACATACACGTGAGGGATCACAGAATTAGGTCCTCCCTCAGTCCAGCCTTGAGATAACTGCAGGCCCGGCTGACACCTTGACTGCAGCCTCATGAGAGACCCTGAGCAAGAACCACCAAGCTAAGTTGCTCTCAGATTCCTGACCCACAGAAACAGAGAGATAAATGTGTGTTGTTTTCAGCTGCAGTAGGTAGCTATTGCTTGTCTTGCAGATATCTTCCATCTGTGCCTTGCCTTTTACCCTCTTACGGGGATCTCAATAGGGGTTCTTTTTTTTTTTTTCTGTACGCGGGCCTCTCACTGTTGTGGCCTCTTCTGTGGCGGAGCACAGGCTCTGGACGCGCAGGCTCAGCAGCCATGGCTCACGGGCCCAGCCGCTCCGCGGCATGTGGGATACTCCTGGACCGGGGCACGAACCCGTGTTCCCTGCGTCAGCAGGCGGACTCTCAACCGAGTTTCTATTTTTAATATAGTCAAAACTTCATCAATTTTTATGGTGTTTTTCAGTCTTAAGAAACCCTTCCCTGCCTTGAGCTCATAAAAGTATGCCCCCTCTTTTAAAAAGCTTTCTGAGTTTGTCTTTTTGTATTTAACCTTCAATCCACTAGTAATTAATTTTTATGCATATTAAGAGGTGAGGGTACAGCTTTATTTATTTAATACAATAAGCAACTAATTTGCCATTTAAGCATGCATCCACCCACCTACCCCCATAAAAGCATATAAAATTCATTAGCAACCTCTACTTATATAGTATCACCCGTCATTTTGTTATTCATCTTCTTTTTCTTATAGGCCTTTTTCTTATAGGCCCCTAAGACACCCCTCTTGCTAGGCCTCAAAACCCATGCCTGTGGAACCCTCAAAGTCACTCCCTTGCTCCCCAAGGTCAGGTAACTGCTCTGGACATCACTCAGCAACAGATCCCCATCCTCTTCTGCCTTTCTAACAAGACTGTAATCCAACTGACATTCTTAAAGATCTATTTAAAGAAAAACCTGTCTACTTCTAGGCTTCCTATCATTAAAAGAAATTAATAAAAGGAAATATAAACAAAAAACATATACAACGAGGAAAATTTTTAAATATAAAAAGCAGATACTAAAATTAGAGTGATAAGTTTGTTGGCAGTCCTGGCACTCATCTGATATTTTAGGAAGTGGTCTGTTAAAACCCTCAGATATCTCTAGAAGTAAATTTGAATGTGACCTTTGGTGGGAGCCACATGTCATATTCACCAAGGTAATAACCAGGTCCCAGCAGCGCCTCACATATAGCAAGCATTCAAATTTGTCGGCTGACAAAACGGATTAAAGAAGTTGTCTCATCTTACTGTTCTTTAAGGATATCATGGCAATCCTTGCCTCTTTTTACTTCAATAGAAACTGTTAATCAAGTTGTCAAGTTCCACAGAAAAACCTACAGAGGTACGGATTTCAATAAAGTTACTCATCAATCTGAGAAAAACTGACAGTTTTACCATTCAGCCTTCCAATCCATCCTCAGCATAGGGTATGTAACTCCATTTATTTAGGTCTTCCTTTATGTCTCTAAATAAAGTTTAATTACTTGTCTTTATAAAGGTCTTACACATCTTACATATTTAGAATTCAGTTTAAGTATCTCCTTTTCTAGAAAATCTTTCTGTCCTCTATCCCCCGCAACTATTTTGGGTTATATGCTCCTCTTCTGTGATTCCTCTGCACCTGGGGCACACTTTAAACATAGTATACTGTCATTAATTCTTGATTTATTTGTCTGCTTCTACCACTAGACTATAAGCCTCTAAAGGACAGGGACTATCATTCATTTCTATATCACAGCACCTAGCAACCAGCACAAGGGAACTCAATATTTTAAAACTTTAAACAAAAGAATGAATAAATATAACCAATTAAGGTAAAGTATAAACTGTCATAAGGAAAAGAACTACCATTTATTGAGTACCTTCTATGTGCTGGGCACAATAATATGCTTAGTCCTTAGATGCATTACCATCTAATTCTAAAAGTAAATAATCCTTTGGATACAGTGGTTAAGAATCTGCACTTCCACTGCAGGGCATGGGTTTGATCCCTAGTCAGGGAACTAAGATCCCACATGCTGCGATTAAAAAAAAGAAAAATAGCAAACGTTGGTAAGGATGTGGAAAAATTGGCAGGCAAGAATTCTACCACTGAACCACCAATGCTTACAGGATGTGGAGAAATTGGAATTCTCGTTGTTGGTGAGAATGTAAATAGAATGCCGGTGGGAAAAGTTTGGCGGTTTTTTTGATACATGTCACCACAAGGATGGAACTTGAAAACATTTAAGCTTAGTGAAATAAGACAGGCACAGAATGACAAATAATGTACGATTTCACTTATATGAGGTGCCTAGAATAGGCAAATCCATAAAGACATCAAGTAGAATGGAGGTTACCAGGGGTTGGGAAAGGGAGAATGAAGGAATTATTTTTTAATGGGTAGTTTTTGTTGGGGATGATGAAAAATTGGAGGTATAGATAATGATGATGGTGATACAGTATTTTGAATGCCACTGAATTATATACTTATGAGTGGTTAAAATGACAAATACTATGTTATGTATATGCTAACACGAATTTTTAAAACATTAAATCATTCCTTGAGCCAATAAAAATTCATTAATCAGGACCCAATGCAGAAAAGAAAAAAATACATTTCACTTAGATATCGCAACTAGTAAAGCATTAAATACAAGGACTAAGATGCCTATCATTCAACATATGGAAGGACTGGGAATAAGGAGCAGCCACTGAACTAAGGAGTTAAAGGATACACTGCAAGTCAAAGGTCCAAAAACTGTTTGCTACTACTGCTTCTACATATCCATGAAGCTTGTAAACACAGGAATGCTCAGTCCAGACACCTCAACTGCTTCTATTTACTCAGATTTCACAACTCTGCTAACCAGCCAGAACAGCAGCAAAAAGAAAGCTTCCCTGTCCAATCTGGCTTCCAAATTGTGGGAATTCATCTAACTGAAAGAACCTAAACTGCATCCACATTTGATGAGAGGGAGTTCAGGAAATGCACTGTACTTCATCATTTGTAAGATGTTAAAGCATTTTGAAAAAGTGAAAATTGGGATGCATTTTACAATCAATAGCATATCATGGTTAACTAGCAATATTTTATTTCAGAAATGCAAAAGTAATGGTGAATCTAAGAATCAATTACATCTTAAATTTAATGAAAAATGTAACTTTAGCTCCCAAATTAAAAAAAAAAGCTCTAAAAGCTCTCCAAATAAAAACATGTTCTCATATTATCTTCTAAAATATTTATATTTTTGCATTTCACATCCACGCATTTAATCTACCCAGAATTTGTGAATACTGTGAGGTAAAAATCCAAATTTATTTTTCCAGCACCATTTATTGAAAAGGGCATTCTTTTCTAATTTCCAACAACTATCTGTCATATATCAAGTAACCTATAAGTATAGGTTTTATTCTGTTTTGTTCCACTGGTCCTCCATCTATCACTAGACTACTGATGACAATGTCTTAATTACTACACTTTGTAATGTCTCAAGAACTGGAAAAGTTAGTCCTCCCATATTGCCTTCTTTGAGAGTGTCTTGGCTACTTTGGCCCTTTTTGGATTTTCCATATAATTTTAGAACCAGTTTTTTAAGTTCCACCGAAACAAACAAAAACCTTACTGTTTTGATTGGAACTGTATTAAATATATAAATCCATTTGGGGAGAATTATATCTATGCAATATCAAGTCGATCAACCCATGTAAATACATGGTATTTTGCTCCAAACAGTAGGTCTTCTATAATTTATTTCAACAAGGCTCCTATAAGTCTTAGACTGTTTTTTAGACTTATCTCTGAGTACATATTTTCTATTCTATTGTGAAATTATACTGTTTTAGATTTTCCTTTCCTATTTGCTAGAATATAGTAATAAAAATGATCTTTCATTTTCCTAATCAGCAATCTTGTTAAACTCTTACTGTTTTTAACGATTTGTAGATATTTTTAGATTTTCTAAATACACACTCATGTTAAGTCTGTGAATAGTGATAGTTTTATTTCTTCCTTTCCAATTCTCAGGTTTTTAAAATTTCTTTTTCTTCTTTTAGTGAAGGTCACGACTTTTAGTATAACTTTGACTAGAAGTAGTTATAATGGACAATCTTGTCTCTCTCCCAATCTCAGAGGGAAAGCTTTCAATATTTCAACATTAATTATGAAACTTGATTTTTTTAAAGTAGATACCCTTTATCACATTAGATTTGTCTCAGGTTTTATGATTAATGAATGCTCAATTTTATCAAGCACTGTTTGCAACTATTCAGCAGATCATATGTTTCTTCTCTTATAACCTGTTAAGATGGCAACACAAACATAAATTTATTTTTCTGGTATTAAATCTTACATTCCTAGGATAAATCCAACTTGGTCAAAATGCACTCTTGTTTTATTTAGATAGACAGATATCCTAATATCCTGTTTAGAAATTTTACATCTGTGTTCATGAATGGAAGTAACCTGGTAATTTTCTTTTATCATTTCTTCTTGTCTTGCTTTGGAATCAAAGTTGTGCTAACTTTGAAGAAGTTGAGAACATTTTCTCTCTCGCTGGTCTCTGGAAGAACATATGCAAGACAGAAATTTTCTTCCTTGAATGAATGGTAGAATTACTAGTTTTCTTTGGGGGAAAGCTTTGACTACTGGGTTTTTTTTAAAGATTTTTTTTTTTGATGTGAACCATTTTTAAAGTCTTTACTGATTTGTTAAATATTGCTTCTGTTTTATGTTTTTTGGCCGCGAGGCATATGGGATCTTAGCTCCCTGACCATGGACTGAACCTGCACCCCCTGCACTGGAAGACGAAGTCCCAACCATTGGACTCCCTTGACTACTGGTTTTAAGCGGTGATACTACTTTCAAGTTTTCTGAATATTCTAAGAGTCAGCTTTGGTGTTATTTTTCTAAGAATTTGTCCATTTCTGTTAAGTTTTCTAATTAGTTGGCTTAAAGCCATTCATAATTCTGTCTTATGATCTTTTAAAATGTCTTTAGAGTATGTAATGATGTTCCCCCCAGCCCCCTTCTTTATTGCTCCTTGCTCTTGGTTATTCTATGACTTTTTTCTTGATCACTATTCATTCGAGATTTATCCATTCCTCTTTTTAAAGAATCAATTCTGGCTTTGATAATGTTCTCTACTGTATGATTCTCCTCTGCATTATTTGTTTCCTCCTTTATTTTCCAGGTGTTTGTCAAAATTAAATTCCTGTGATAAATGGATATTGAAGTTGACAATTAATGAGATTTCTTATTTCGTAGTTGTACACATTTAAGACTCTGAATTTCTCTCCATGCATTATTTAGCTGCATTCTATAACTTTTTAATTTTGTTTCCGTTGGGGGGAGTGACTGTTATATTTATCAAAACTTTTATTCTAATAGTACACCTATCTATCCTTTCCTTTTCCTTTTCCCTGTCCTTCTTTCCTTTACTATGACATTGATTTGTTAGGAAAAAACATCAATGTATACTGTAGAAAGTCCCACTTTCTGGATTTGGTTGATTGCTTTCTCATGGGTCACTTACCTTGTTCCTGTACTTCCCATAAGCCAGTAAGATCCAGAGGTTTGATTTAAAGATTTGATGAGATTCAATCTTTTTTTTTCCAATCAAGAATCTTTCATAGCTTGGTGCTGGGTATTTCCTACTTTTTTTTTTGTCAAGATCCTTTACATGTAAGGGACATAACGTCTGATTATCCCGTTTTTAATGATCCGAGATTGATCAAATTCCACAACTTGACATCAAAATTTTGTATTCATCCAGTTCAAGGTACTTTCTAATTTCCATTGTGATTTCTTCCTTGATGCATGGATTAATTCAAAGTAGTTACACAATTTATAAACACATGACGCTTTTAAAATTACCCTACTGGGGCTTCCCTGGTGGCGCAGTGGTTGAGAGTCCGCCTGCTGATGCAGGGGACACGGGTTCGTCCCAAAAAAAAAAAAAAAAAAAAAAAAAAAAAAATTACCCTACTGACAATTTTTAATAAAAATGCATTATGTAAAGAAAAGATGCTCTTTTTATTTCAATCTTTTGAAATTTGTTGAAACTTGTTTTAGACCTAGTATACAATTTTCCCCCCAAATATCCATATGTGCCTGAAAATGATGTGTAGTCTTCTACCACTGGGTGCAATAGGTTCTATACATCAGCTGGGTTAAGTTTGTTCATTGCGTTGTTCAAATATTTTAAATCCTACCTAACCTGTCTGCTTCTTGTATCAAGTAATGAGAGAAATGTTTAAAAACATCCCATTAAGACTATAAATCTGTCTACTTCTTGTAGTTTTGCTAATTTTTGCTATATGTATTCTGAAGCTATATTTCAGGCTATCCTATATGATTAAGATTATTAAATCTTCCTAGTGAATCGCTCACTTTACATTTTGATGGGACTCTCCTGATTGCCAATAATGCCTTCTGCCTTAATGTCTACTTTGTCTGATATTAATATAACCATACCATACTCACTTTGTTAAAATATGCATGATCTTACTACAACTTTTACTTAGGTCCCAGATAAACCCCACATAACTAATTCTTTTTTTAATTTGGTCTAACAATCTTCAGCTTTTAAGTGAAACATTTAATTCATTTAGTACTTAATGTAATTGGTGCTATGTTCAGATTTAAATCTACCCATCTTGCTTTGTGCTATTTGTCCTACATGCTCTTTGTTACCTTTCTTGCTTTCTTTGGGATAAATTTTTTTTTATTCCATGTTTCTCCTCTCCTAGAAGTTATAAGTCTAGGTTTTGGACTCATATTTAGCCTAGAAATTAAAACATGCAATTATCAGTCAAGTCAATTAATACACTTTCTCCCAGAAAACAGAAGATCTCAGAACACAGCCTTCATTTGTCATATATTTTAATTAAGGCCTTACTAATATTTTATACAATGTTTAATTCAATTCATCCACATATTTGTCACTCTCTTTACTCTTCATTCCATCTTATACCTCAACCTTTATTTGGAATCCTTCTGCCTGAAGTAGAAAACTAAATTGCCTTCAATTTTCTTTACAAAGGGCTGATGGATTTTGTTCAACTAGATGTTTATTTTGCCCTCATCCTTGAGGGGTATTTTTTTTTTAAGTATAGAATTTATAAGTATAAACTGGCAGTTATTTTGGGAATATATATGATTTTCTGTTGAGAAGTCAGCTGTCAGTCCACGGTTGCTCCTTTGAAAGAAATTCTTCCTCTGGCTGCTTCTAAAGTTTTTCTCTTTGTATTTGGGTTTATGCCGTTTCACTATGTGATCTGTCTGGGTGCAGACTGCTTTTTATTTATATTGTTAGAAATTCACTGAGCTTCTTAAATCTATCAACTGGTTTCTCATCAAAACCAGAAATTTTTCAGCCAGAAATACCTTTACAAATATTACCTCGGTATCAATCTCTTTCTTCACTTTCTGGAGCTCTGATTTAATTATGTTAGATCTCACTCTCTTGCACGCCACTCAACGTCTCCAATATTTTCCATATCTTTGACTCTCAGTGGCGCATTCTGGAAAGTTTCTTCTGCCTTATCTTCCAGGTAACTAATTCTTTCTTCAGCTAGGCATAATTTGTTAAATTTTCCCCTTAGGTATATTTGGCATAGTTTCATTTCTGAAATTTCTATTTGGTTTTTATCTCTCATTCCCTGCTTGCCTTCAAATATGTCTTTAATTCTTTAAACATAACAAAAAGCAACTGTTTTAACTTCGAAATTTGCGCTATCTGAGAATTTTGTGGGTCCATTTATGCTCTCTAGTTCTTATTCATAGTGCCATTTCCATGCATGTTACTGTATTTTTCTTTTTAAAAAAATTACCTCGAGGGACTTCCCTGGTGGCGCAGTGGTTAAGAATCTGCCTGCCAATGCAGGGGACATGGGTTCAAGCCCTGGTCCAGGAAGATCCCACATGCCACAGAGCAACTAAGCCCGTGCGCCACAACTACTGAGCCTCCACTCTGGAGCCTGTGAGCCACAACTACTGAGCCCACGTGCAACAACTACTGAAGCCCAAGGCGCCTAGAGCCTGTGCTCTGCAACAAGAGAAGCCACACAATAAGAAACCCACACAGCGCAACGAAGAGTAGATCCCACTCGCCGCAACTAGAGAAAGCCCGTGCACAGCAACGAAGACCCAATGCAGCCATAAATAAATAAATAAATTTATGAAAAATTTAAAAAATAAAAAACTTACCTCGAGGTACATGTACATAAAGAAAAACCACAATTATATATCAATTATATTTCAATTTTAAAACTACACAAATATTAACTATATTACTTGAATTCTACATCATATTTCATATAATTTTGGTTTCTTTTTTTTTTTTTAAACTATGCTTGGTTACTTGTGACAATGTACTGTTCTTTGTCCCTGAAAAATTACTGGTGGCAATTCCCTCAGAATGAAGGGGACTTTCTCTACAGATGATTTGCCTTTCCTTTTGCCAGACCTTGGGAGTACTACCAGTTGGAAACAGGAACCATAATAAAAGGGTCCCTGGATCACCCAGGCAGGACAAATCTAACTGCCAATCAGTGTGAGTGAGGGCTAAAACTATGGTCACAACTTGAAGAGTTTAATTAATTTCCTTTTTCTTGCCCTGCTCCAATCAACCCTACAATCCCCTAGATATTGTAATTGGTAGACAGTTCTCTTTCACCCTTAACCTAATGATGAAGTTCTTGGGTACTATCTTCAAATGGAGTTGTTCTCTTTTTGACTCTCATTCTGGATGAACTCTAAGCCTTGAATTCTGTCCTCTTCACCCCCATGAAGTCCACCAAAACTAAAGCCCAAATTCAAACAGACTGGCAACTGCCCCTAGGGCAAAAGCTACGTCATCATCTACTTATTTCTTTGGGTTTCTGCTTTTTTTCTATAATTTGGCCTGGGAACTCTCCACCAACTTTTCAGCTCTTCCTTCTTTAAGATTTTTAAAAATAATTTTTCCAAGATTTTTAGTTGTTTTCATCAAAAGAGTTTGTCCAAATAACCCAATCCACCATTACTGAAAACAATTCAATTTCCCCCTTTTATGACAACCATTTTGTAATACTTCTTGAAATTCAGTGATAACGTACATAAGCACAACTTTAAAAGTCAATATAATTCCCTAATTGTACTTTCAATCCTATGAAAGAAATTAATTTATAATAAATAATATTTACTTCAAAATGTGAAAGCAATTACTATAATAAACAACATAATGAGGGCATCAGGTGCTTGCATCTATACACAGAATCACTGTGACTGTGGTGGTTACAACTATAGACTGAGGGAAAGAGTGTTTGAGTCATCAATTACTGTACGAGTGGCACTGCCATCAATTATGTGATTTTCTGAAGTGGTAAAGAACTCTTGATAAAGTTCTGATTGAAAATAATATTCCTCCAATTTACGTGACAACTGAATTCTTGAAGCTTCTGGCGTACTCTATGAAAATAATGCCTCAAAAAAACAAAAAAATAATAATGCCTCATACATAAAACAAAGTTAGTTTCTAAGCTCACATCATTACGATCACTTTTTTCCCTACATCAAAGTCCAGCAACTCATTCTAAGTCATGTGCTTATTTGAACAATTTTTAAATGTGCAGACTGTCTGGAACACTGTGGGATGGCTGACTTCCCTGGTCCTTGCTCATTAAATGCTAGTAAGTACCCTTTCCCCCCATCTTTGTAAAAACCAAAACACCTCCAAGTATTTAAAACCTTTCCTCTGGGGAAGAACTGCCCACATGCAAACCCTCTGGCTATAGAAAACACAGAGATGTACCACCAAGCTCTCCCTTCATGGAAGGAATTGCTGCCCAGCTGTGAGTACAGTCAGCAGACAGCCTCCAAATGTCACCTCCTTCAAGGTCCACCTCAACTGCAGCCCATATCTAGTGACCAAACAAGGAGAGGTATAAAGGCCCAGCCATTCTGCTCAATGTGGGACTGACAGGCAATCTCTCACTCCAGAGCTCCATGCTGATAGGCAAAGGTTTTGTGAAGCCTGCGTCACAATACAACTTTGCTGTCTGCTCAATCCTGCACCGTGCCTCTTCCTCTCGCAGGTATTGATTTCGAATAAACATCTTGCACTGCAAAAAATGTCTCAGTATCTGCTTTCAAAGAACCCAACCCCCAACAGCGGCCTAGTATAACATCTGACTACCAAGTCTTTCTCTAAACATTTTTTGTTTGACCTCTTCCCATCTTGAATCTACCCTACAAACACTTACCAACTCAATCATCCTCAAACACTGCTTTTATCATTTTTTATTTTAAATCTCCACTTTCATCCCACGGCATACAATATAAAGTTAAAATTTTTTTCAGTCTATCACTATTTTCCACAATCCAGCGCCATCAAATTTAGCCAAATTTTATTTTATACAATTCACCCAACTATACTCAGATTGTTCTGTTCCTTCAACAAAACTACCTTATGTATTTCCATCTCTAATTTTTTTCAAATTCTACTCCCACTGCCTATTACATCCGTTTTCCTTCCTTCTACCTGCCTAGGTTAAACACTAACTTCCATCAAGACCTTATTAACCTATAATAACCTTCCATGTCTGAACTCCTCCTGCATTTATTGTTCTCCATCACCCGCTCTGATACTTAATCACATAATGCCACGTGCATGCCCGCACACTCAGTTAAGAGTGTTCTTACCTTTCAGAAGTCTTCTTTTCCCTCCAAGAGAAATCTTAAGCACAATTCCAATACATTAACTTACGAAGTGTAACTACTTTGGCTGCAGCAGAAACTGCCTCCCTAACCCCCCAAACCTTTCACTGAGCTCTTCCTTGCCACACTCCCCACCCCTGAGAAAGTCTTTGAGGTAACGTTACAGCACCCAGGTGTTCATTTCTAAAGAGGAAAACAAAACCAAAAACAACCTAGTTTTACAGGACTGAAGAACTTAGGGCTTCAAAATAATTCTGAAAACAAACTGGAAAGCTGTGGTTAAGAACAAAAGTCTAGAGAAGAAAACTGCCACATTCCAGGTGAGTGAGAACCATGTGGACTAAGAGCACTGAAAAAGAATGCAATTATTTAAGTAGGATTAAGTACTGTTGGTAAGAAGCAATGAGAGAATAAATATGAAACCCACACGAGCCTTGACTACTTATCTATTTTCCTGAAGTATAGCTGATTTACAATGTATTAGTTTCGAGTATACAGCAAAGTGATTCAGCTATATGTGTATACATACACATAATATATATATATTCTTTTCCAGATTCTTTTCCATTATAGGTTATTACAAGATACTGAATATAGCTCCCTGTGCTATACAGTAGGTCCTTGTTGTTTATCTATTTTATATACAGTAGTGTGTATCTGTTAATCCCAAACTCCTAATTTATCCCTCCCTCCCCCTCTCTTTTCCCCTTTGGTGACCATAAGTTTGTTTTCTATTTCTGTGACTCTGCTTCTGTTTTGTAAATAAGTAAGCCTTGACTTTTAAAAGGTCTAGAACAAAAATAAATAAATAAATAAATAAATAAAAGGTCTAGAACTGTACTGATCAAGGTAGCCACTAGCTAGGTGTGACTAAATTTAAGTTAATTTAAATCAAATAAAATTTAAAAGCCAGTTCCTCAGTCCTACTATACACATTTTAAGTATACAATAGCCACATGTGGACATACTGGACAGCAGGGAACATTTCCATCATGACAGATATTTTGACTGAACAGTGCTGGTCTAGAGGGAGTAGACAGATACCAACAAAAAACCTATAATACAATGAAAGTAAAATGATATAGGTATACCTCAGGATGCTATAAAAGCACAAAGTAGAAGCACCTAACTGGGCCTTGGAAAGAGGTTAAGGAAGGCTTCCTACAATAAGTGAACTAAGTCTGAAAGGTTTGGGGTATGGGTACAGGGAAGGAATCTATATTTCAGGCAGCAGGAAAAGCATGAGCAAAGACAGGTCAAATTTGGAGAGTTTTTAAAAGAAAATAACAGGATAGCAATTGCTTCATTATACAGTATAAAAATTAGACTACAATGGTGGGGATGCTATTCTATATAGACAAAACAATAAATATTCAAAAAAATTTCAAGAAAGAAAGAATTATTTTTAAAAAGAAAATTAGCAACCAGACCTCTCCAAATTTAGCTTACATTCATAGCAGGATAATGGCAGATACTTCATGAAGAAGTAATAATTCATGTTCTATTTCCCAATGCTTCTATGTTTGTGAGTCAAAATGAGAATGACTCATATCAATTATTAAATTGCTTTGGCAAGTTACAATGAACTTTGACCTGAGGACAAGTTAGGAGGCCCACAATGCTGTCTGGATATCAGCAAGTAAAATATTAAGTAACATAACCTAATATTGCCTATCAATTTCACTATTTGTTCCTAGTCCATTCACTCTCACATGCTCCCTAACAACTTTTAACACCTTCATCTTCCTCCTTACAACACCATATCCCCAAGACTTACTCTTCACTGATAACCTTGAGTCTTACTTCACCGAAAAAAAAAATGAAGCAACTGGAAGAGAACATGTACAGATTCCCAGCATTACATCTATCTACCTATCAGCGTCACTATTCCACATATTCTGCCTTACCACTTATTATCAAAGGTAAAGTGTCTATGCTCCTACTGAGAGCCAACCCTTCCACTTGTACACCAAATCCCTCTCTCTTTTGCCTCTTCAGACATTGCTCCAGCAATTCTTCTCTCTCTCCTGAAATCACATTTTTACTCCCTAATGGTTCATTCTTACAATACAGGCCCTTATTTTTTTCATCAAAAAAAAAATTCCTTGACCCCATCTCCTTCACTACCTATGGTCCCATTTCTCTTTTCCCTTTATAGGAAAAGTCTTCACTATCTTCATTTTCCCTCCTCTTCTCTCTTAATATCACTCAATCAGAATATCTCTCTCAGCATCTCCTTGTGTAAATCATCAATACCACCAATACCTTAACTAGAGTGATAAATTCTTAGTCTTTATCTTACTTAACATAGCAGCAGGAGAAGGATCAAGAGTTGCCAGTGAAAAGCAAGCAGCATATGAATGGCTATGACATAGAATAGTTATGACTTTATGACTAAACTTTTCTCTCAAATAGCCATCCATGATAACCAATAACCAAAAGTTTGATTCATAAATTCATGTAGAAACTTAAATTAAGTACCAAACTCAGTAGTAGAAAATCATCTGCAATAGAGTTACCAGAAGTTACACTGAACTAAATTCTTATGTATAATGAGACTTAATATTGTGTAATTTATTATTAACATGAGAATACATGTGCAGGAAGAATATATGGGTAGAATATTTCAAATCTTAGAAGAAAGCATGTAAAAACTAAGATGCAATTAACATTTTCAGTGGTTGTAAAACAGGAATGTAAGGACTATACTAAATCATAATGTCTTTCCTATCTGAAGGTCTCTGACACCATTCCCATGGAAATATAGTAATATAATGTGTAAAAAATGAATTGAGTTATTTAGGAATAATTCACAATAGTTCTTTAACTTTTTATAGTAAAAAAAGTTACAAAGGCAATAATTGTTTGGGATTCATAGAAAGGTAGGATTTTTTAAACATAATAAATGGGAATTAAATTATCTTCATACAACATTACCAGAAATTATGCTAATAAGAACACTTTAAAAATAAAACTCTCAAATTAGTAACTGTTGTGGGCTTTTCCCTCTATGCTACAGACAGATTTCTAAGTAGAGAGTATAAACTTTAAAACAGACGAAATGGGATTAGATCCAAGGTGACAAAACAAAATGAACAAACAAAAAACAGGGGTTCTAATAACTATTTACAATGTTACTGCTGGGCCTAGTAATCCTCTTTAATAGAGCACATCTATAAACTCAAACAGAAATTTACTTTGCAGGCTTCCCTGGTGGCGCAGTGGTTAAGAATCTGCCTGCCAATGCAGAGGACACAGGTTCGAGCCCTGGTCTGAGAAGATGCTACATTCAGCGGAGCAACTAAGCCCATGCGCCACAACTACGAGCCTGCGCTCTAGAGCCCGCAAGCCACAACTACTGAAGCCCGCATGCCTAGAGGCTGTGCTCCGCAATAAAAGAAGAAGCCACCGCAATGAGAAGCCCATGCACCGCAACGAAGCGTAGCCCCTGCTCGCTGCAACTAGAGAAAGCCTGCGCGCAGCAACCAAGACCCAGTGCTGCCAAAAATAAACTAATTAAAAAAAAAAAAAAGAAATTTACTTTGCAAAATAAGTTCTGTAATGTAGCAAATACAGTTTAAAAATCCTAGGTCAATGGAGGAACAACCCCAAGCAGTATTTTAAACTGTTTCAAAATACCTATTTAAGGGAAGTGACTAATTCAAAGCATCCTAAAATTTTATTTAATTTAAGCTGTTCTGGAAATAAAAAGTCAAATTTTTCTGGTGTTATTAACTTAAAGGTTATATATTTAGTGAAAGAAAAAACGTAAAACAAGAGTAGAGTATTTCTTAATTTAAACACAAGGCATCTTTTACAATAAGGAGATGCATACTTTTTTTTAAACACACTAATTTTGGAACAACAGTTGAAAATAGTCTCCAAAATGTTATGGTTCTCTCTCCCTGTAAGTGCCATTTCCAAATCTGCAAGGTAGCCAAATACAATTAGACTACTACTACTTACAACATGAACGAAAGCCTGAACAGTGTCTACCTTCCCAATTGTCACATGACCCTGTACTTGTGAGATATTCAAGACTTATGCTCATTTTTAAGACTTAAGTCTTCCTTCCTTCATAATGAAACTTAAAAAACAAAAAAATCAGGAAACATGTTCATAATTATTAAGCAAAAATCATAACTAGAAATACCATTTTATATGGTAGGGAAGCCCTCCAGGCTAAGCAGTGAAAAGCTACTACCATTGTAATTTAAAACAAGGTAAAGGGTCCTATGGGTCCAAATGAAAAAGGCAGAAATATGACCAACAACCATCATATGCTTATCCTTAGTAACAACAATTTAATGATGCCTCTAAGAGTAATAAAGGTGCTAATTCCGGAACATCACAGAACATGACATAGGTTTCAAATGGAAAAACTCATGCTGAAGATGGAAAATGACATAGCTAGTATTATAAACTAGTATCCCCCACCACCTGATTGACATTTTCCACGACTTTTTGGTGAATAAACATCTTAGCGTATTCACCTAAATGTATCCTGATTACAGTTAATATTTTTAAAATACGGTGGGAAAAAAAGACATTGACTTTTTGGTGCCACCTATTAGGATATCGCCTTCATTTCTTACAAAAAAATTAATTTTGGATGAAATGTGTTTCTTTACCTGTCACTTTTCACAACCTCTCCACCAAATGATTCAAGATAGGGGTGTGTTAACTATATACCACAGTGAGTCTTAAGCTTTTTTTGAGTAGAAGACACCTTTAAGAACTGGAAGCAAATTATGTACCCTGTCCTTTCAAAAGACAATAGCACAAAAAATTTTAAAAATCAAATTTTAAAGTTCTAAAAATCCTATGAACTGGATCTACCTAATTTTAAGACTGAACTATAGGGACTTCCCTGGTGGCACAGGGGATAAGACTCCGAGCTCCCACTGCAGGGGTCCCGGGTTCAATCCCTGGTCAGGGAACTAGATCCCACATGCATGCTGCAACTAAGAGTTCGCATGCCACCACTAAGGACCCCACGTGCCGCAACTAAGGAGCCAGTGAACCGCAACTAAGATGCAGCGCAACCAAATAAATAAATATTAAAAAAAAAAAAAGACTGAACTGTAAAGCAATCAAGACATTGTGGTACCAAAGACATATATGTCAATAAAACAGTATAAAACTCACAAACATAATCAACTGATTTCAATAAAAGTGCCAAGGTAATTCAACAGAAAAAGGTTAGTCTCTTCAAAAAAGGTGAAACTGGACATCCATATGAAAAGGAATGAACAAACCTTAACCCTTACCTCACAATACATATAAAAAATAACTCCAAATGGATGATAGACCTAAATGTAAAAGCTAAAACTGTAAAACTTCTAGAAGACAACATGGGAGAAAATTTTATGACCTTAAGTTAGGCAAAGTTATACTGGGTAGGACACAAAAAGCATGAAACCTAAAAGAAAAAATTGATAAATTGGATTTCATCAAAAATAAAACTTCTATTTTTTAAAGGACACTTAGGAAAATGAAAAGACAAGCCATAGACTGGGAGGCATGTGCAAAACACATATCTGATACAAAGAACTTGTATCTAGAATATGTATATAGTACTCTTACAACTCCATAATAAGAAGGTAAATACAGAATAAAAAGATGTGAATGGATACTGCACCAAAGAAAATACATGGGTAGTAAATAAGCATATATACAGATGTCCAACATCATTAGTCATTAGGAAAATGCAAATTAAAACCACAATACTGCATACATACTAGAATGGCTAAAACTAACAAGACTGACATGACAAGGATAGAGTTTGGAACTCTCATTCATTGTGGGTGGCAACGCAAAATGGTTTCTAATGCTTTAGAAAAGTTTAGCACTTTCTTATAAAGTTAAATATCAATATATACTCACCATACGACCCATTAGTCCAAGCTCTAGGTCCTTACTCAAGAGAAATAAAAACAAGTGTCCACACAAAACCCGAACCCAAACATTTATAGCAACCTTAATAACTGTTGAAAACTAGAAAGAACGCTACTACTCATCAACTGGTAAATGTAGAAATAAGTCATGCTACAAACACACGATACTACTAAACAATAAACTAATTACTGATACAAGCAACAACATGGGTGAATCTCAAAAATATCGAACTAAATGAAAGAAGCCAAATACATAAGACCACATCCTGTATGTTTTCATGTATATGACTTTCTAGGAAAGGCAAAGCTAGAGATCAGACCAGTGTTTGCCAGGGGCTGGAGGTGGGGTGGGGAGGAAAATGAATGCAAAGAGGAACTGGGGAACTTTTCCATCAAAAGTTCTATCTCTTGACTGTGGCAGTAGTTACCTGAGTATATACATTTGTCAACGCTCATCAAACTGTGTGTTTAAAATGGTACATTACAGTATGTGTAAATTATATCCCAATAAACCCAATTTTTTAAAAGCAGTTATGAACTTTCTATAGAACTCTAACCCACACCTTAATTTCAGAACCTCAAATATGATATACTTAGTCTCCCCTAGACCAGGAGTCTGAAAACTTTGGCCCATGAACTAAATCTGGCCCACCACCTGTTTTTTGTACAGCTCACAAACTAAGAATGGTTTTTACATCTTTAAATGAAAAAAAAAAGAATATTTCATGACACATTCAAATTTCAGTGTCCATAAATAAGTTTTATTGGAACACAGTCACACTTATTCATTTACATATTGTCTATTAGCTGCTTTTACACTGCAATACCATTTTTGAGTCTGTTCAGTCCTTGTGACAGAGACAGAGCAGTTAGACCCACAATAACTAAAATATTTACCACCTGACCATTTACACAAGTCTGCTGACCACTGCCTTAAACACAAGTTGTTGAAATTTTCTACACAGATTATTACACTTAGGAAGATTCATGTCAGCACAGATCTCCCTTCCATACACAGTAGCTGTAACATTTTAACAGCCATTAAGCCTTTTTTTTTTTTTTTTTCAAGGAAACCAACAAGTAATGCAGATAAATGAAGAACTTCAATAGTTAAGGTGTAGTGGGACTAAATAGAGCCTTGAGGTAACATCTGAAGAAAGTCCTTGATAGCCTCAAAACAGTGTTTTTCCAACTGTGTGTTGCAACTAGGTGGTTGTCAATTTAATAAATTGATTTTATGAGCAGCTTTTTAAAAAAGAGAACTGAATGGTATAGAAAAATCAGAGTGCACCATATCTAATAGGGTTTCATTCACTATTTAAAAAAAATTTTTTTAACTAAGGTATAGTTGATTTACAATATTATATTAGTTTCAGGTGTACAACATAGTGATGGAAAAATTTTACAGATTATACTCCATTTAAAGTTACTATAGGGCTTCCCTGGTGGCGCAGTGGTTAAGAATCCACCTGCCTATGCAGGGCACACGGGTTGGAGCCCTGGTCCGGGAAGATCCCACATGCCGCGGAGCAACTAAGCCCGTGCTCCACAACTACTGAGCCTGTGCTGTAGAGCCCACGAGACACAACTACTGAAGCCCGTGCGCCTCGAGCCTGTGCTCCGCAACAAGAGAAGCCACCGCAATGAGAAGCCCGCGCACTGCAACGAAGAGTAGCCCCCGCTCACCGCACCTAGAGAGACCCCGCGCGCAGCAATGAAGACCCAACACAGCCACAAATAAAAAAATTAAAATAAATAAAGTTACTATAAAATATTGGCTATATTCTCTGTTTTGTACACATTAACTCTTTCACTATCTGAGTATGTATGTGCCAGATGAGGATTAAAAAAATGTACAAAACAGACAAAAACTGCTTCATGTATACAGGTATTAGAGCAACTCAAAATCTGTATTTCTTACAGTGCTAATGTGTTTTTTAAAAACGGTGTTAGAGCTCTACAGTAATTGGAAAACCACCGCCCTACAGTACATTTGTTCCCAAAGTGCTGTCAATAACTGCAGCTACATTACAAGAATGAAAATGATGTTTCATTTGATGTTACAGAGCTTCCAGAAGATATAAAGTTAATTGAGTTCAGAGCAATTTTTATATTCTTTATCAAGGGCATTCCCAGGATGCAGAAAGAAATATAATGTTATTGAGCATTACTTTCCCTCTATAAGCATAGTCCTGATATGGGAAGGAACAAGAATAACAGTTTTTTTGTTTTTTTTTTGTTTTGTTTTTTTGTTTTTTTTTTTGCGGTACGTGGGCCTCTCACTGTTGTGGCCTCTCCCGTTGCGGAGCACAGGCTCTGGACGCACAGGCTCAGCAGCCATGGCTCACGGACCCAGCCGCTCCACGGCATGTGGGATCTTCCCGGCCCAGGGCACGAACCCCCGTCCCCTGCATCGGCAGGCGGCCTCTCAACCACTGCGCCACCAGGGAAGCCCAAGAATAACAGTTTTTTAAGACCAAGAGAAAACATGGAAACCAAAATAATCTCAGAGGGTAGAGGGGGAAAAAAAATAACTGCTTACTGTTAGGGTGGAGGCTGTAGTAGAGTTTCTTCTGACTACCCTGCTAATTATGCATAACAGTAAATTGGGTTGGTAGACAAAAGAAAGCTGAAAAATAAAAACTACCTCCCAGAACATGTCAATGTCTCCACCAAATATTTAAGGAAGGAATGGAAGAAATGAAGCTAAATTTTTGGTTCTTATATTAAGTATCTACAACATTATGACTATGAAAGCACTGCTTATGAAACAGAAAAGCTCCTAAACAGGCTCTTCTATTTTGAATTCAGAAGTTGTATAACTATTGCTGATCCTGACTTTACAGAATAACCAATGTAGATCAACTGGACAAAGAGAATGAGTAAAGGACTTAAAACAATTCAACTTTTGAGGAAGACAAAGTCCAGTAAGAGCCACTGACTATAAAGGCTTATTTCAAAGATAATTTGAGGCAGAAATATAGGAAGCACAGGAACATACTGAATTTCATAAAAGAGGATTATGACACAAAATGTCCACTA
Source organism: Neophocaena asiaeorientalis asiaeorientalis (assembly GCF_003031525.2). Classification (NCBI taxonomy): domain Eukaryota; kingdom Metazoa; phylum Chordata; class Mammalia; order Artiodactyla; family Phocoenidae; genus Neophocaena; species Neophocaena asiaeorientalis. The sequence continues at coordinate 3,166,917 of NW_020174578.1, read as the reverse complement.
AGTAGTCAGCTAAATTAATATCAAGATGTCAAATTAAAAAAACACACTTTTGCATTTCTAAAGGAGAAAAACAGCTTTATGGTTGGAGAAACACGAAGAACACTTAAGAGCTGTCTCATTCTTCAACAAGGTAAGCATCAAGTCTTAGAAAATGCTAACAAAGCAATGTAGCCTGCTCCCTCCCTTTCTTCCCTACCACTCACAGAACATAGGTTTCCAGTTGTTAAGACCTGATCAGCTTCCTAAACAGGAAAGCCAGAGACAGGGAATCAAGATAAATCAGACTTCTCTAGCCTGTTATCTTAATATAATTTTTCTGGCCTATTATCTAAATACAATTAAATCAAGTTTGCTTTCAGGTTCTACTACATTCAAGGATTCAAGTACTCAGTTCCAACGTTCCTTTCTTAATTCGTTTACTGACAATCAATTCCTTTAATAGTCAGCATATATAAGTGACTGATACCAGAAAAAATTTCTAAATAAAGGAAGAGGTGAGCAGATGCCTAAAGAAGGGAGTTTATTAAATGATAAGAGAGGGCTTCCCTGGTGACACAATGGTTAAGAGTCTGCCTGCCGATGCAGGGGACGTGGGTTCGTGCCCCGGTCCGGGAGGATCCCGCATGCGGTGGAGCGGCTGGGCCCGTGAGCCATGGCCGCTGAGCCTGCGCATCCGGAGCCTGTGCTCTGCAACGGAAGAGGCCACAACAGTGAGAGGCCCGCGTACCGCAAAAAAAAAAAAAAAAAAAAAAATTACAAAACCACATACATTACACAAGCATGAAAAAGGAGTATGTGGATACACACTAAAATGTTTATAGTAATTCTATCTTAGTGGCAAGATTACAGATAATTTTCTAAAACTTTTTGTACTTACATTTTTCTAATTTTTCAATAATAAATGTGCTTTTACTCTGAGAAACTTTTTAAAACCTGTATTTTACTGTCAAATAAGGTAATTCTTTTTTTTTTTTTTTTAACGGTACGCGGGCCTCCCACTGCTGGGGCCTCTCCCGTTGTGGAGCACAGGCTCCGGACGCGCAGGCTCAGCGGCATGGCTCACGGGCCCAGCCACTCCACGGCATGTGGGATCTTCCCGGACCGGGGCACGAACCCGTGTCCCCTGCATCGGCAGGCGGGCTCTCAACCACTGTGCCACCAGGGAAGCCCAAGGTAATTCTTTAGACACATTTTTTTCATTTCTTTCCATGCACTTGACAATTATATCTCTTTAAGCGCACAGAAGACAGTTCAATTAAAAGACCACAGTACATTTCAGTTTCCAGTGGATAAACAAATACCAACTTCAAACTTAAAAATTATTTCTTGGAGTACTTTATTCTACCATCCATAACACTGATATCTATATTAGAAAGAGATTCATTTTTAACCCTTTACCCCCCCAAATACATTTATTATAAGTTCCTGTAAGAAAATATGGAGGAAAAACTACTATTCATCATTAACCATTAAAACCTGGGTGGACAAAATGTTCATTGCAGCTCTATTCACAGTACATTTCAGTTTCCAGTGGATAAACAAATACCAACTTCAAACTTAAAAATTATTTCTTGGAGTACTTTATTCTACCATCCATAACACTGATATCTATATTAGAAAGAGATTCATTTTTAACCCTTTACCCCCCCAAATACATTTATTATAAGTTCCTGTAAGAAAATATGGAGGAAAAACTACTATTCATCATTAACCATTAAAACCTGGGTGGAGGAGGCAGTGGGAAACACTACTAAGTAATTAAAATTAGTTGAGTATCCTTATGGTTTCAAGAGATACTAATATGCTTTCCAGTTATTGCCAATTTAAACTTGAGGTTTAAATTCATCTAGCCTAGAGGTTCTCAAGTATTGATACATGATAACTGCCCAGGAAGTGTGCCAAATAACAGAAATTCATGGCCCTAGCTCTCACCTACTGAATCAGAATCTTCAGAGAGTAGAGCTCAAATAATCTGGCCCTTTCAAATAAGATAGCAGACACTGTACTTAACAAAAGGCTTCTCTATATCATTACAAACTGTTCTAATAACTCTGAAACAAAGTTCTCAACGAAAACAATGTTATAATCAGAGAAATACGATTTCATAACCCATGCCCATTAATTTACCCATTTTTCTAGATACAATTCAATAAAACCACACATGCACTACAGAGTAAAGCAAGCCTAGAGGCACCTGTGCAGAGTAAGACAAAGGCATATCCGATTCATGGAAAAAATAGACAGCAGATGTGACCCCTAGTATTTATCCATTAAAAACAATGTATCCTAAAAATAAATTTCCATGTCAACGGAACAAAGCTGTTTATAAATAAGAAGGAATGTGGAGGTGTGGGGAAGACAAGAGGAAGCTTCAGCAAGTAAGTACCAAAAGCCAGGAAACAAGGCAGAATGAATGGCAACTGGGGACAAGGAAAACAGAATAAACTAGGAAATGGAAGAAGGAAAGAGCGCTACTTAAAATCCAAGAAGTTGGGAGAAATGCACAGATATTAGAGGAAACTGATCTGAGCAGAAATGCAAACAGAACAGTAAGCGGAAAGTGGTATAAAAGATATATATATTCATAAAAGATATATATATGTACGTATACATGAGAAATTTAGATGAGATCAAATGATGGTACAGAACACATCTTGGGCATAGATGGAAGTGGTATAAGAGAATGAAAAACAAATATTATTGTGAACAAACTGATACTGAACAGAGCAACCATATCTAATGAATTTCCAAAGTAAAGTTGATGAAGCAGGAAAAAGAGAAGCGCATTGACTGAAGAACGAGACGTTATGAGAATTGGGAAACAAAATGTAAGTACTGTAGTAGAAAGGAAAGAACTTTGAGCAAAGCCAACGGAGCAAGTCACATTATCTAATCAATAATTGTAAAGCACAGTTATTATACCATATATTATCTCTTTATTTGTAAAGTACAATAAAGTGTATTATTTTATGTAATACAATACCAAACACTAAATGTAATAAATTTTACGTAACAAAAACCAAAATGTAAATAAAGTCATTTGACAAGGTGATAAGAGCCTAATAATGGCTGAGAGAAGCAAGGACTGAAGACGAAAAAGTAAAAGAAAAAAATTGGGACAAAAAGGAAGACAACGGAAAGAAATCAATCACACCTATTTTTTTTTTAAAAAAAAGGGTAGAAATAAACAAGGAGGTGTGGATGCACAATAGAAGTGCAAGTGAAACCTGACGGAATCTTGACAGCTTCACGATTCAGAAAGTAAGTAGCTCCAAAGCGTTCAGAAGGATTTGTGACGATAACAACGTTAGCAAGCGGTGAAATGAAGTAGAAGGCCTCAACAGGACTAAGATAAGAGAAGTGCAAAAATGGTCTTAAGTAGAAGCTGAGGTTAGAAGGCAGGCAGGTCCGACCACTGGCAAAGGAGCGGGGCGGCAGAGGGAACTGGGATGGGGGTTACCGGTCGGCGACAGAATACTGACAAACATTAGGAATCGGGGGCCTGAGACCGGGATGGGAGAAAGAACGGAAACAGTGGCATTTAGGGTTAAAAAAGTAAAGACCATCCGCTGGTTAAAACAGGTGAAGAGCAATCTCCCCTAACAAGTAGAGAAGTGTAAGGGAGGGCAGCGGCCTGAAAAGAGGCAGAGTCAGGGAGAGTAGAGAGGGAATGATCGCCCCATCATCACCGTGACCGTGTAATAATTACATACAACGCTAACTCGGGCTGGGGT